>NC_058082.1:567028478-567310118 GCF_014858855.1 Bufo gargarizans | reverse complement strand
GGATAGTGGAGCAGCGGTCAATCTCATTGATAATCAATTTGTGATAACTCATGGTTTCCAGGTGCGCACTTTGGGAAAGGATATTCCTGTTTTTGCTATCGATTCCGCTCCACTTTCTCAAAAATCATTAAAGGGCATAGTTCACAATATCCGTTTGATTGTGAGTGATGCTCATGTTGAGGATGTCATGTTTCGTCCTTAGCGGATTACCTACTCCTCTAGTGTTGGGGCTACCCTGGCTCACTAAACATAACCCCACCATTGATTGGCAAGCGAGGCAAATAAATGGTTGAAGTGACTTTTGCAGAGAGAATTGCC
The DNA here is from genome assembly GCF_014858855.1 of Bufo gargarizans. Lineage (NCBI taxonomy): Eukaryota > Metazoa > Chordata > Amphibia > Anura > Bufonidae > Bufo > Bufo gargarizans. The sequence goes on along the minus strand of NC_058082.1, from coordinate 567,309,800 downwards.
TCACGACATCTGTTTCTGAGGTTGCTACTAAGACTGTACCATCTTTTCTCTCTGAATTTTCGGATGTCTTCTCTGAGAGTGGAGTTCAGGATTTGCCCCCGCACAGGGAGTACGATTGCCCTATTAATCTCATCCCAGACGCCAAGCTGCCTAAATCTCGTTTATACAATCTCTCCCAACCTGAAAGGATCGCTATGCGTGCTTATATCTCTGAGAGTCTGAGAAAGGGACACATACGACCCTCGAAGTCACCTGTTGCCGCTGGTTTTTTTCTTTAAGACCTTGTCTGGATATCAGGGAGCTGAACAATATCACAATTCGTGACCCTTATCCGCTTCCTCTGATCCCGGACCTGTTTAACCAGGTTGTTGGGGCTAAAGTCTTTTCCAAATTAGATCTAAGAGGGGCATACAACCTGGTCAGGGTCAGAGAAGGAGACGAATGGAAGACGGCCTTCAATACCCCTGAGGGCCATTTTGAGAATTTGGTTATGCCTTTTGGTTTGATGAATGCCCCAGCCGTTTTTCAGCATTTCGTGAACAGCATTTTTTATCATTTGATGGGAAAATTTGTATTGGTGTATTTGGTTGACATTTTGATTTTTTTCTCCCGATTTCAAAACTCATAAGGAACACTGACGTCAGGTCTTGCTCATCCTGCGGGAGAATAAATTATATGCGAAACTGGAAAAATGTGTGTTTGCGGTTCCAGAAATTCAATTTCTGGGGTTTCTTCTCTCCGCTTCTGGTTTTCGCATGGACCCCGAGAAGGTCCGCGCTGTGCTTGAGTGGGAGCTTCCTGAGAATCAGAAGGCGCTGATGCGTTTTTTGGGCTTTGCCAATTATTACAGGAAGTTCATTTTGAATTATTCTTCTATTGTTAAACCACTCACTGATATGACCAGAAAGGGGGTAGATTTTTCTTCTTGGTCAGTAGAGGCGCGTAAGGCTTTTTCTGATATCAAGGAGAGTTTTGCTTCCGCTCCCATCTTGGTGCAACCTGATGTTTCTTTACCCTTCATAGTTGAGGTTGATGCTTCTGAGGTGGGTGTGGGGGCGGTCTTGTCTCAGGGTTCCTCTCCTGCCAATTGGCGACCGTGTGCCTTTGTCTCAAGAAAACTCTCCTCCGCAGAGAGAAATTACGATGTGGGAGATAGGGAATTGTTGGCCATCAAGTTGGCTTTTGAGGAATGGCGCCATTGGCTAGAGGGAGCCAGACACCCTATTGCCGTGTTTACTGACCATAAAAATCTGGCCTACTTGGAGTCAGCCAAGCGTCTGAACCCGAGACAGGCCAGATGGTCGTTGTTCTTTTCTAGGTTTAATTTTGTTGTCACGTTCCGCCCTGGAGTTAAGAATGTGAAGGCAGATGCCCTGTCACGTTGTTTTCCGGGAGGCGGGAATTTTGAAGACCCGGGTCCCATTTTGGCTGAAGGTGTGGTGGTCTCTGCTCTTTTTCCTGAATTGGAGGCAGAGGTGCAGGCAGCCCAGTCAGAGGCTCCTGATCTTTGTCCTCCTGGGAGGTTGTTTGTGCCTCTCGCTTTAAGACACAAGATTTTTAAAGAACACCACGATACGGTCCTTGCTGGGCACCCGGGGGTAAGAGCCACACTGGATCTCATCGCTCGGAGATTCTGGTGGCCGGAGCTTCGTAAGTCGGTTGAGGGTTTTGTGGCAGCCTGCGAGACTTGTGCTCGTGCTAAAGTCCCTCATTCACGGCCATCAGGTCCTCTCCTTCCCTTACCCATTCCTTCCCGTCCTTGGACACATCTGTCCATGGACTTCATAACGGACCTGCCTCGTTCCTCGGGGAAGACTGTGATTCTGGTGGTGGTGGACCGTTTTAGCAAAACGGTGCATTTCATCCCTTTTCCTGGTTTGCCCAATGCTAAGACGCTGGCGCAGGCATTTATTGATCACATTGTCAAATTGCACGGTATTCCTTCAGACATAGTCTCTGATAGGGGCACGCAGTTTGTTTCCAGATTCTGGAAGGCTTTCTGTTCTCGCTTGGGGGTTCGGTTGTCATTCTCTTCTGCTTTCCACCCGCAGTCGAATGGCCAGACAGAGCGCGTCAATCAGAATCTGGAGACATATCTGCGCTGTTTTGTGGCGGAGAATCAAGAGGATTGGTGTTCTTTTTTGTCCCTTGCTGAGTTTGCTTTAAATAACCGTCGTCAGGAGTCCTCTGATAAGTCACCATTTTTTTGGTGCATATGGGTTTCATCCACAGTTTGGGACTTTCTCGGGAGAGGGGTCTTCTGGTTTACCTGATGAGGACAGATTCTCCTCGTCTTTGTCATCTATTTGGCAAAAGATTCAAGATAATCTAAAGAGCATGAGTGAGAGATATAAGCGTGTGGCTGATAAGAGACGTGTGCTTGGTCCAGACCTGAATGTTGGTGATCTGGTGTGGTTGTCTACCAAGAATATCAAATTGAAGGTTCCCTCCTGGAAGTTGGGTCCTAGGTTTATTGGGCCTTACAAAATCCTGTCTGTCATCAATCCTGTTGCATACCGTCTTGATCTTCCTCAGACTTGGAAGATCCATAATGTTTTTCATAAGTCCTTATTGAAACCTTATGTTCAACCCATTGTACCCTCGCCTTTGCCTCCTCCTCCGATTATGGTTGATGGGAATCTTGAATTTCCGGTCTCTAGGATTGTGGATTCTCGTCTTGTCCGCGGTTCTCTTCAGTACCTTGTTCAGTGGGAAGGGTATGGTCCTGAGGAGAGGATGTGGGTCCCAGTGACTGACATTAAGGCCTCTCGTCTCATCAGGGCTTTCCATAGGTCCCATCCTGAGAAGGTGGGTTCTGAGTGTCCGGAGTCCACTCGTAGAGGGAGGGGTACTGTCACAACCAGACAGCTGAGAAGCTCTGACAAAGGCCTTTCAGAACCTCCATCTTGAGTTTCTGTGTTGTGGTATTCAGCTCCTCCTCTCGTTAGCCTCTCTCAGCTGTCATGTGTTGGACTAATTGCTTCCCTTTAAATTCTTCCCCAGAAGGCTTTTCTGGGCGGCTTATACTACTTCCTGGAGTGTGTGTGCACGCTGACTCTGTCCTCCTGTTTGCTTCAAAGCTAAGTGTTGTACCTTTTATCTGTTATTTTCTGTTTGCTGGATCCCAGGTGACCCTGACTCCCTCCGTATCTTGTGTAGGGAGCCGGTGGTCGTGTCCCCTCACTATTGTAGGGTGCTCAGGGCTTTATAGTCAAGGTTCGTGGATATGCAAACCTCCACCATTCGGATCTTTGCATAGGCTGAGCAGCCAGGGAAAGTGCCAGGTCTTCTGCAGGGGTCTCCCTTGGTTCCTTAGTTTTTGGATCCAGCGAGTCGTTTATACATGTTGCTTTGCCTTGTTTCCTGTACACCGTCCGTGACAGTACTGCTGTACAGCCTCTCTGGGGGGTGTATTTCCCCTGTAACTGGGGCTACTATGTCAGCCCTGCACTGATGCTGTACAGCTCTGTATACTACTGTACGGCCTCTCTGGGTGGAGTATTTCTCCTGTAACTGGGGCTCCTGTGTCAGCCCTGCTCTGAGGCTGTACAGTGCTGTATACTGATGTACAGCCTCTCTGGGGGGTGTATTCCCCCTGTAACTGGGGCTCCTATGTCAGCCCTGCACTGAGGCTGTACAGCGCTGTATTTTGCTGTGCAGCCTCTCTGGGGGGTGTATTTCTCCTGTAACTGGGGCTACTATCTCAGCCCAGCACTGAGGCTGTACAGCGCAGTATACTGCTGTACAGCCTCTCTGGGGATGTATTTCTTCTGTAACTGGGGCTACTATGTCAGCCCTGCATTCAGGCTGTACAGCGCAGCATACTGCTGTACAGCCTCTCTGGGGGGTGTATTTCCCCTGTAACTGGGGCTACTATGTCAGCCATGCACTGAGGCTGTACAGTGCTGTATACTGCTGTGCAGCCTCTCTGGGAGGTGTATTTCTCCTGTAACTGGGGCTACTATGTCAGCCCTGCACTGAGGCTGTACAGCGCTGTATACCGCTGTACAGCCTCTCTGGGGGTGTATTTCCCCTGTAACTGGGGCTACTATGTCAGCCCTACACTGATGCTGTATACCGCTGTATACTGATGTACAGCCTCTCTGGGGGGAGTATTTCCCCTGTAACTGAGGCTCCTATGTCAGCCCTGCACTGAGGCTGTACAGTTCTGTATACTGCTGTACAGCCTCTCTGGGGGGGTGTATTTCCCCTGTAACTGGGGCTACTATTCAGCCCTGCACTCAGGCTGTACAGCGCAGTATACTGCTGTACGGCCTCTCTGGGGGGTGTATTTCCCCTGTAACTGGGGCTACTATGTCAGCCCTGCACTGAGGCTGTATACCGCTGTATACTGATGTACAGCCTCTGGGGGGGTGTATTTCTCCTGTAACTGGGGCTCCTATGTCAGCCCTGCACTGAGGCTGTACAGCGCAGTATACTGCTGTACAGCCTCTCTGGGGGGAGTATTTCCCCTGTAACTGGGGCTCCTATGTCAGCCCTGCACTCGGGCTGTACAGCGTAGTATACTGCTGTACAGCTTCTCTGGGGATGTATTTCTCCTGTAACTGGGGCTACTATGTCAGCCCTGCACTGAGGCTGTACAGCGCAGTATACTGCTGTACAGCCTCTCTGTGGGGAGTATTTCCCCTGTAACTGGGGCTCCTATGTCATCCCTGCACTCGGGCTGTACAGCGTAGTATACTGCTGTACAGCTTCTCTGGGGATGTATTTCTCCTGTAACTGGGGCTACTATGTCAGCCCTGCATTCAGGCTGTACAGCGCAGTATACTGCTGTACAGCTTCTCTGGGGATGTATTTCTCCTGTAACTGGGGCTACTATGTCAGCCCTGCACTGAGGCTGTACAGCGCAGTATACTGCTGTTTAGCCTCTCTGGGGGGTGTATTTCTCCTGTAACTGGGACTACTATGTCAGCCCTGCACTCAGGCTGTACAGCGCTGTATACTGCTGTACGCCCTCTCTGGGGGTGTATTTCCCCTGTAACTGGGGCTACTATGTCAGCCTTGCACTGAGGCTGTACAGCGCTGTATACTGCTGTACGCCCTCTCTGGGGGTGTATTTCCCCTGTAACTGGGGCTACTATGTCAGCCCTGCATTGAGGCTGTACAGCCCTGTATACTGCTGTAACGGAATGCCTAGCACCCCGACCGGGTACCTCCGTCGATAGATGCTCCTAGTGCTTCGAGAGGACTCCAAGCACGCCACTTGACACCGTCAGTGCTGCAGGCCCCACGAACCGCCGAAGCTTGGTGGAGGTCTCGCCATCTCCTACCCACCCTGGACCTACGACAAGGCTCCAGGCTCCAGTGGGTGAACCTCTCCTAAATGCAGAGACAGGAACCAGGAACAAGCTCTTACAAGAGCTTATACTCAGGGGAGTATTGTGATATAGCAATCCCCAAGAGTGTAGTTATCGCATTCCCCAAACATGATAGAACATTCCCCAAAAACTTCATGAAGGTATAAAAGCAGCCTCTGACTGTACTTACTGCATGTACAGCCTCTTTTATTCACAATCCCCAAACCTAGTACTACCCACAGGGTTTTGAAATACAACCAATCAATATATTACAACACATACAATGTAAGTACAGCAACCAATCGGACACAGGACAGATATGTAGCAATTCAGGATAAAGACAACACACATCCCCACAATGCATCATGGTTTCCTCCTCTCTGCCCTGGAGACACCCGAAGAGCAATCCAATTATCTCTTAGGACAAAGGGAAATCGCCAATAAACATGTGGAGACAACAGGACAGAAATCTCCATTTAAACACACAATGGGAACAATGGAACAATGGGACAATAGAAACACACCCAGCATATTCCTCCCCTCTGTCTAGGAGATAATTGAGTCAATTTCTGTATCTACTCAACTATCTCCTACGCTGAAAAGTTACACTTCTTATAAATTGTTACAACTTTGTGAGTTTACATTGTACATACATATAACTTTTATATCAATTTCACCAGTATAACTTGGGGGACAAACCTATCCAAAATTCACTTGAATAGGTTCAGGGGTTTAAAAGTTAGTAAAAGTATCTTAAAGGGCCATAATCCGGGGGCAAGAGGCTGGCAAACAGCCCCCTCCAAAACCCAGTGGCGAAGTTGGTTTTGCCACAACTGCTGTACGCCCTCTCTGGGTGGTGTATTTCCCCTGTAACTGGGGCTACTATGTCAGCCCCAGTTACAGGAGAAATCAACAGTGAGAAAAAAAAAAGGTTAAATGTCTTGTATGACCTTTTATGGGGGTCAAAAAGTGTAAATTAAAAAATAAAGTGTTAAAAAAAAAAATAATGTTTAACATGGAAAAAATTGAAAAAATAAAATAAAATAGACATATTTGGTATTGCCTCGTCCGTGACGGTCGGCTCTATAAATATATAACATGATCGACCCAGTCCGATAAACACCATAAAAACTGTCAAAAAAAGCAATTTTTGTCACCTTCCATCATGAAAAGTGCAACACCAAGTGATGAAAAAGGCGTATGTCCCACAAAATGGTACCAATAAAACCGCCACCTCATCCCGCAAAAAATGAGCTCCTACATAAGAAAATCGCTCAAACAATGAAAAAAAACTATAGCTCTCAGAGCATGGGCACATTAAAAGATAATTTTTTTGGTTTCAAAAATGCTATTATTGTTTAAAACTAAAATAAATAAGAAAAAGTATACATATATAATCCTCTTACAAACGCATTGGTGAACCAGGAAGTGGTTAGTCCCTTTAGGGTCCATTCACACGTCTGTAGAATGGCTGTCCGCATCCGTTCCGCAATTCTGCGGAACGGGTGCGGAGTCTGCGGACCCATTAATTCTCTATGGGGCAGGAATAGATGCGGACAGCACACAGTGTTTCTGGAGCGCGCCCCCAATTTTCCGGTACGCGGCTCCGGAAAAAAATAGAACATGTCCTATTGTCCGCAATTGCGGACAAGAATAGGCAGTTCTATGGGGGTGCCGGCCGGGTGTATCGCGGATCCTCAATATTCTACGGATGTATGAATGCACCCTAATGCAGAGGAAAGCACTTGGCCTACACACGGGGTCCACCAGGGCCAAAGGTCACCACAAATTGGGACGCAGCATGCATGATAGGAAGTTCTCCCTTACAGTGATCTCCTCTCCTTCACGGTCTCCTCCAATAGAATTCCTGTAGAGCAAGAAGAGGAGCAGGGTTGTTGGAAGCGGCCCCCACAATGCTTCTCCACTCAGTGCCTATATATGTCTCTTTGGACACTACAGAGCAGCACTCCACCATGACAACCATGGTTCAGGTCGCTACCACTCTGGATCCCGCAGCAGACAGGCAAGACGGGAGAGGAAGGGGGAGTCCACAGCAGAGCACGCATTAATGGCGGCACAGCTGTGTCTGAGAGATGTTTAAATGTCGTATAGGACTCCAGAGCAGCAAAACATTGGGCCAGTGATGGCAGGGGAGTGGAGCAGTAGTCCAGACACCACCACCAGCAGTTGTAAGGTCTGGGTCACTGGTGAGCGGCAGGAGCTCTTGTTATACTTCGCCTCCAGAAGTCCAGCAGACACACTTCCAGTCTGTAACCTGAATCTGCATTCAGTGACTGGTCGTCCACCACGTGACGCTGTGGCCTTTCTTCTCCCTTGTAGGGTAGTCGCATCTCGTGTTACTCGCCGTCGTGTTCTCAATTTGTGTCTTTTTTGTCTCCAGATCTTTACAGAGAATTCCGAAAACTGAAACAAGGAAAAGTGAGCTTAACGTCAGCTGTGTGTGCGACTGAGACAGTGCCCGGGGATGTTACAGAGGTTAGTGCTGAGACTGCGTTCTGACCATAAGGCAGTACATCGGGCACATCCGGTGTGGTTGGGGGTGGTAGGACTGTGCCCGGGGATGTTACAGAGGTTAGTGCTGAGACTGCGTTCTGACCAGAAGGCAGTACATCGGGCACATCCGGTGTGGTTGGGGGTGGTAGGACTGTGCCCGGGGATGTTACAGAGGTTAGTGCTGAGACTGCGTTCTGACCATAAGGCAGTACATCGGGCACATCCGGTGTGGTTGGGGGTGGTAGGACCGTGCCCGGGGCTGTTACAGAGGTTAGTGCTGAGACTGCGTTCTGACCATAAGGCAGTACATCGGGCACATCCGGTGTGGTTGGGGGTGGTAGGACTGTGCCCGGGGATGTTACAGAGGTTAGTGCTGAGACTGCGTTCTGACCAGAAGGCAGTACATCGGGCACATCCGGTGTGGTTGGGGGTGGTAGGACTGTGCCCGGGGATGTTACAGAGGTTAGTGCTGAGACTGCGTTCTGACCATAAGGCAGTACCACGGTCACATCCGGTGTGGTTGGGGGTGGTAGGACTGTGCCCGGGGATGTTACAGAGGTTAGTGCTGAGACTGCGTTCTGACCATAAGGCAGTACATCGGGCACATCCGGTGTGGTTGGGGGTGGTAGGACCGTGCCCGGGGCTGTTACAGAGGTTAGTGCTGAGACTGTGTTCTGACCAGAAGGCAGTACATCGGGCACATCCGGTGTGGTTGGGGGTGGTAGGACTGTGCCCGGGGATGTTACAGAGGTTAGTGCTGAGACTGTGTTCTGACCATAAGGCAGTACATCGGGCACATCCGGTGTGGTTGGGGGTGGTAGGACTGTGCCCGGGGATGTTACAGAGGTTAGTGCTGAGACTGCGTTCTGACCATAAGGCAGTACATCGGGCACATCCGGTGTGGTTGGGGGTGGTAGGACCGTGCCCGGGGCTGTTACAGAGGTTAGTGCTGAGACTGTGTTCTGACCAGAAGGCAGTACATCGGGCACATCCGGTGTGGTTGGGGGTGGTAGGACCGTGCCCGGGGATGTTACAGAGGTTAGTGCCGAGACTCTGTTCTGACCAGAAGGCAGTACATCGGGCACATCCGGTGTGGTTGGGGGTGGTAGGACCGTGCCCGGGGATGTTACAGAGGTTAGTGCTGAGACTGCGTTCTGACCAGAAGGCAGTACATCGGGCACATCCGGTGTGGTTGGGGGTGGTAGGACTGTGCCCGGGGATGTTACAGAGGTTAGTGCTGAGACTGTGTTCTGACCATAAGGCAGTACATCGGGCACATCCGGTGTGGTTGGGGGTGGTAGGACTGTGCCCGGGGATGTTACAGAGGTTAGTGCTGAGACTGCGTTCTGACCATAAGGCAGTACCACGGTCACATCCGGTGTGGTTGGGGGTGGTAGGACCGTGCCTGGGGATGTTACAGAGGTTAGTGCTGAGACTCTGTTCTGACCAGAAGGCAGTACATCGGGCACATCCGGTGTGGTTGGGGGTGGTAGGACCGTGCCCGGGGCTGTTACAGAGGTTAGTGCTGAGACTGTGTTCTGACCATAAGGCAGTACATCGGGCACATCCGGTGTGGTTGGGGGTGGTAGGACCGTGCCCGGGGATGTTACAGAGGTTAGTGCTGAGACTGTGTTCTGACCATAAGGCAGTACATCGGGCACATCCGGTGTGGTTGCGGGTGGTAGGACCGTGCCCGGGGCTGTTACAGAGGTTAGTGCTGAGACTGTGTTCTGACCATAAGGGCAGTACATCGGGCACATCCGGTGTGGTTGGGGGTGGTAGGACCGTGCCAGGGGCTGTTACAGAGGTTAGTGCTGAGACTGTGTTCTGACCATAAGGCAGTACATCGGGCACATCCGGTGTGGTTGGGGGTGGTAGGACCGTGCCCGGGGATGTTACAGAGGTTAGTGCTGAGACTGCGTTCTGACCATAAGGCAGTACATCGGGCACATCCGGTGTGGTTGGGGGGTGGTAGGACTGTGCCCGGGGATGTTACAGAGGTTAGTGCTGAGACTGCGTTCTGACCATAAGGCAGTACATCGGGCACATCCGGTGTGGTTGGGGGTGGTAGGACCGTGCCCGGGGATGTTACAGAGGTTAGTGCTGAGACTGCGTTCTGACCAGAAGGCAGTACATCGGGCACATCCGGTGTGGTTGGGGGTGGTAGGACCGTGCCCGGGGATGTTACAGAGGTTAGTGCTGAGACTGCGTTCTGACCAGAAGGCAGTACATCGGGCACATCCGGTGTGGTTGGGGGTGGTAGGACTGTGCCCGGGGATGTTACAGAGGTTAGTGCTGAGACTCCGTTCTGACCATAAGGCAGTACATCGGGCACATCCGGTGTGGTTGGGGGTGGTAGGACCGTGCCTGGGGATGTTACAGAGGTTAGTGCTGAGACTGCGTTCTGACCAGAAGGCAGTACATCGGGCACATCCGGTGTGGTTGGGGGTGGTAGGACCGTGCCCGGGGCTGTTACAGAGGTTAGTGCTGAGACTGTGTTCTGACCATAAGGCAGTACATCGGGCACATCCGGTGTGGTTGGGGGTGGTAGGACTGTGCCCGGGGCTGTTACAGAGGTTAGTGCTGAGACTGTGTTCTGACCAGAAGGCAGTACATCGGGCACATACGGTGTGGTTGGGGGTGGTAGGACCGTGCCCGGGGCTGTTACAGAGGTTAGTGCTGAGACTCCGTTCTGACCATAAGGCAGTACATCGGGCACATCCGGTGTGGTTGGGGGTGGTAGGACCGTGCCCGGGGCTGTTACAGAGGTTAGTGCTGAGACTGCGTTCTGACTATAAGGCAGTACATCGGGCACATCCGGTGTGGTAGGACCGTGCCCGGGGCTGTTACAGAGGTTAGTGCTGAGACTGTGTTCTGACCATAAGGCAGTACATCGGACACATCCGGTGTGGTTGGGGGTGGTAGGACCGTGCCCGGGGATGTTACAGAGGTTAGTGCTGAGACTCTGTTCTGACCAGAAGGCAGTACATCGGGCACATCCGGTGTGGTTGGGGGTGGTAGGACCGTGCCCGGGGATGTTACAGAGGTTAGTGCTGAGACTGTGTTCTGACCATAAGGCAGTACATCGGGCACATCCGGTGTGGTTGGGGGTGGTAGGACCGTGCCCGGGGCTGTTACAGAGGTTAGTGCTGAGACTGCGTTCTGACCATAAGGCAGTACCACGGTCACATCCGGTGTGGTTGGGGGTGGTAGGACCGTGCCTGGGGATGTTACAGAGGTTAGTGCTGAGACTGTGTTCTGACCAGAAGGCAGTACATCGGGCACATCCGGTGTGGTTGGGGGTGGTAGGACTGTGCCCGGGGATGTTACAGAGGTTAGTGCTGAGACTGCGTTCTGACCAGAAGGCAGTACATCGGGCACATCCGGTGTGGTTGGGGGTGGTAGGACCGTGCCCGGGGATGTTACAGAGGTTAGTGCTGAGACTGCGTTCTGACCATAAGGCAGTACCACGGTCACATCCGGTGTGGTTGGGGGTGGTAGGACCGTGCCTGGGGATGTTACAGAGGTTAGTGCTGAGACTGTGTTCTGACCAGAAGGCAGTACATCGGGCACATCCGGTGTGGTTGGGGGTGGTAGGACCGTGCCCGGGGATGTTACAGAGGTTAGTGCTGAGACTCCGTTCTGACCATAAGGCAGTACATCGGGCACATACGGTGTGGTTGGGGGTGGTAGGACCGTGCCCGGGGCTGTTACAGAGGTTAGTGCTGAGACTGTGTTCTGACCATAAGGCAGTACATCGGGCACATCCGGTGTGGTTGGGAGTGGTAGGACCGTGCCCGGGGATGTTACAGAGGTTAGTGCCGAGACTCTGTTCTGACCAGAAGGCAGTACATCGGGCACATCCGGTGTGGTTGGGGGTGGTAGGACCGTGCCCGGGGCTGTTACAGAGGTTAGTGCTGAGACTGTGTTCTGACCAGAAGGCAGTACATCGGGCACATCCGGTGTGGTTGGGGGTGGTAGGACCGTGCCCGGGGATGTTACAGAGGTTAGTGCCGAGACTCTGTTCTGACCAGAAGGCAGTACATCGGGCACATCCGGTGTGGTTGGGGGTGGTAGGACTGTGCCCGGGGATGTTACAGAGGTTAGTGCTGAGACTGCGTTCTGACCATAAGGCAGTACCACGGTCACATCCGGTGTGGTTGGGGGTGGTAGGACCGTGCCTGGGGATGTTACAGAGGTTAGTGCTGAGACTCTGTTCTGACCAGAAGGCAGTACATCGGGCACATCCGGTGTGGTTGGGGGTGGTAGGACCGTGCCCGGGGCTGTTACAGAGGTTAGTGCTGAGACTGTGTTCTGACCATAAGGCAGTACATCGGGCACATCCGGTGTGGTTGGGGGTGGTAGGACTGTGCCCGGGGATGTTACAGAGGTTAGTGCTGAGACTGCGTTCTGACCATAAGGCAGTACCACGGTCACATCCGGTGTGGTTGGGGGTGGCAGGTGTAGCCTCTGTGTGCTTTTATTCACCCTGAGCTATAGCTGTCACTGATGGCAGACATTTCGGTGATCGGCACTCGCTGGCATCTACACCCAGATCCTCTCGCAGCCTCCATGATGGCAGAGTGTTATTGGCTCAGTGGAGTTGTCTGCGATAGGAAACTAGCCCTGTGGTGGATCATACACTTGGGGAAGAGGAGCCTCGGCTTGACAGCAGCTCAGGAGGGTCATGAGAGGCTCCTAGAGAAACAGGCTAAACTCATCAGAGGTGGTGGGAGCCTAGCCTTGTGGGCTGCCTGTAGGATGGGGGGCAGGGGAGACTGGGCTTGTGTGTGGCCTGAGGTGACAGTGAGGTTGATTGGTCAGCTGCCCTCAAAACCTACCCTTTACCCTAGTCTATCCTGCTTTATCTTCAGGAAACAAGCTCCTGGGGAAGCCACCTTAACCGCGGCACTGTGACTGCAACGTTGACCTCGGATGAGCGGGACTCCCTGAAGGCATCTGTCCAGTATTTTGGAATGAAGCTTAAGACCAACTTGGGAGGAGCCTTGAAAGTAAAGGCCAATATACATTCACTTTACATGAAATACAGTGTATTGTGCTGAGCTGGTGGCACGGATGACATGAGCGAGGCTGGCACTGCAGTGGTCCTTGGCACCAAAATAACCTCTGCACCTAGTAGATGATTACACACCAGCCTGTGCCCCATCTAATGACCTCTGCACCCAGTAGATGATTACACACCAGCCTGTGCCCCACATAATGACCTCTGCACCCAGTAGATGATCACACACCAGCCTGTGCCCCATATAATGACCTCTGCACCCAGTAGATGATCACACACCAGCCTGTGCCCCATATAATGACCTCTGCACCCAGTAGAGGACTACACACCAGCCTGTGCCCCACATACTGACCTCTGCACCCAGTAGATGATTACACACTAGCCTGTGCCCCACATAATGACCTCTGCACCCAGTAGATGATTACACACCAGCCTGTGCCCCATATAATGACCTCTGCACCCAGTAGAGGACTACACACCAGTCTGTGCCCCATATAATGACCTCTGCACCCAGTAGATGATTACACACCAGCCTGTGCCCCATATAATGACCTCTGCACCCAGTAGATGATTACACACCAGCCTGTGCCCCACATACTGACCTCTGCACCCAGTAGATGATTACACACCAGCCTGTGCCCCATATAATGACCTCTGCACCCAGTAGATGATTACACACCAGCCTGTGCCCACATAATGACCTCTGCACCCAGTAGATGATTACACACCAGCCTGTGCCTCACATACTGACCTCTGCACCCAGTAGAGGACTACACACCAGCCTGTGCCCCATATAATGACCTCTGCACCCAGTAGATGATTACACACCAGCCTGTGCCTCACATAATGACCTCTGCACCCAGTAGATGATTACACACCAGCCTGTGCCCCAGATAATGACCTCTGCACCCAGTAGATGATCACACACCAGCCTGTGCCCCACATAATGACCTCTGCACCCAGTAGATGATTACACACCAGCCTGTGCCTCACATACTGACCTCTGCACCCAGTAGATGATTACACACCAGCCTGTGCCCCACATAATGACCTCTGCACCCAGTAGATGATCACACACCAGCCTGTGACCCATATAATGACCTCTGCACCCAGTAGATGATCACACACCAGCCTGTGACCCATATAATGACCTCTGCACCCAGTAGATGATCACACACCAGCCTGTGCCCCATATAATGACCTCTGCACCCAGTAGATGATTACACACCAGCCTGTGCCCCATATAATGACCTCTGCACCCAGTAGATGATCACACACCAGCCTGTGCCCCATATAATGACCTCTGCACCCAGTAGATGATTACACACCAGCCTGTGCCCCATATAATGACCTCTGAACCCAGTAGATGATTACACACCAGCCTGTGCCCCATATAATGACCTCTGCACCCAGTAGATGATTACACACCAGCCTGTGCCCCATATAATGACCTCTGCACCCAGTAGATGATCACACACCAGCCTGTGCCCCATATAATGACCTCTGCACCCAGTAGATGATTACACACCAGCCTGTGCCCCATATAATGACCTCTGCACCCAGTAGATGATTACACACCAGCCTGTGCCTCACATACTGACCTCTGCACCCAGTAGATGATTACACACCAGCCTGTGCCCCACATAATGACCTCTGCACCCAGTAGATGATCACACACCAGCCTGTGCCCCACATAATGACCTCTGCACCCAGTAGATGATCACACACCAGCCTGTGACCCATATAATGACCTCTGCACCCAGTAGATGATCACACACCAGCCTGTGCCCCATATAATAACCTCTGCACCCAGTAGATGATCACACACCAGCCTGTGCCCCATATAATGACCTCTGCACCCAGTAGATGATCACACACCAGCCTGTGCCCCATATAATGACCTCTGCACCCAGTAGAGGACTACACACCAGTCTGTGCCCCATATAATGACCTCTGCACCCAGTAGATGATTACACACCAGCCTGTGCCCCATATAATGACCTCTGCACCCAGTAGAGGACTACACACCAGCCTGTGCCCCACATAATGACCTCTGCACCCAGTAGATGATTACACACCAGCCTGTGCCTCACATACTGACCTCTGCACCCAGTAGATGATTACACACCAGCCTGTGCCCCATATAATGACCTCTGCACCCAGTAGATGATTACACACCAGCCTGTGCCCCATATAATGACCTCTGCACCCAGTAGATGATTACACACCAGCCTGTGCCCCATATAATGACCTCTGCACCCAGTAGATGATCACACACCAGCCTGTGCCCCACATAATGACCTCTGCACCCAGTAGATGATTACACACCAGCCTGTGCCTCACATACTGACCTCTGCACCCAGTAGATGATTACACACCAGCCTGTGCCCCATATAATAACCTCTGCACCCAGTAGATGATTACACACCAGCCTGTGCCCCATATAATGACCTCTGCACCCTGTAGATGATTACACACCAGCCTGTGCCCCACATAATGACCTCTGCACCCAGTAGATGATTACACACCAGCCTGTGCCCCACATAATGACCTCTGCACCCAGTAGATGATTACACACCAGCCTGTGCCTCACATATTGACCTCTGCACCCAGTAGATGATTACACACCAGCCTGTGCCTCACATATTGACCTCTGCACCCAGTAGATGATTACACACCAGCCTGTGCCTCACATAATGACCTCTGCACCCAGTAGATGATTACACACCAGCCTGTGCCTCACATATTGACCTCTGCACCCAGTAGATGATTACACACCAGCCTGTGCCTCACATATTGACCTCTGCACCCAGTAGATGATTACACACCAGCCTGTGCCCCATATAATGACCTCTGCACCCTGTAGATGATCACACACCAGCCTGTGCCCCATATAATGACCTCTGCACCCTGTAGATGATTACACACCAGCCTGTGCCCCATATAATGACCTCTGCACCCTGTAGATGATCACACACCAGCCTGTGCCCCACATAATGACCTCTGCACCCAGTAGATGATTACACACCACCTGTGCCCCATATAATGACCTCTGCACCCTGTAGATGATTACACACCAGCCTGTGCCCCATATAATGACCTCTGCACCCAGTAGATGATTACACACCAGCCTGTGCCCCACATAATGACCTCTGCACCCAGTAGATGATTACACACCACCTGTGCCCCATATAATGACCTCTGCACCCTGTAGATGATCACACACCAGCCTGTGCCCCACATAATGACCTCTGCACCCAGTAGATGATCACACACC
Organism: Bufo gargarizans; assembly: GCF_014858855.1. Taxonomy (NCBI): domain Eukaryota; kingdom Metazoa; phylum Chordata; class Amphibia; order Anura; family Bufonidae; genus Bufo; species Bufo gargarizans. The sequence continues at coordinate 567,293,668 of NC_058082.1, read as the reverse complement.
AGCCTGTGCCCCACATAATGACCTCTGCACCCCTTCTTTATTGCCAGTACCAGCCGTCTGTTTCCCACTTGCTTCCTGTTCACACTGATCTTCTCCCTGTTTACATCTGATGTAATTGTTGTATAGAATCGTCCAGTATCCTTGAAGAAGTCCTCACTGCCCCGGACCCATGTTAGTTTGACAGCGGTCGAAGCCAAGAAGCCGAGTTCATCTCCGTCTGATGCTCCACAGATGGCCATTGATAATTCTTTAGACTCTCCTGAGGAATTAGAAAATCTCTCTCTAGGATTTCAGTCGCACAAGCTTCGATTAACCTCCACTCTGCAAGAAAGTCCCAAGCCGAAGCTTCACCAGCTGCAAGCCAAAGTGGGCCAGCGACTGTCCTCCTTAAATCCAGACTGGCTGGAGAGGTGCGAGCAGAGACTGGGAAGAGAGCACTGCCAACTTACAGACCGCGGAGACAGAAACAGGCAGAAGTCTGAACCTTGGGTGGACTCCAGGTCACCACCAGATCCTGGACCTTCGGACTACTCGCATGTAAAACAAGCACAGAAGACTTTGTTGTCCGATCAGACTGCAAAGAGAAGATCTCCCGGTGAATGTGGGAATCGTGACCCAAACGGCAAAGTAGACTCTAAAGAGACATCAAACTGTGGTCCACAATTCAGTTTAGCGAGAGGAGAAGAACGGCTTCCACACGCAGAAGTAATTAACCCAACTCCCGAGAGTGACCAGAGAGTGGAGGAAACGGCCCAGGAGAGGAGCCACCTAAAACCAGGAGCCACAGAGGAGCCGACCGAAAAGAGCTACATCCAAAATGAGGAGCAATCCAGACCCGAGCCTGCCGCAATGGCCGTCTGTGGAGACCAGAAGGACATGGAATGGGAAGCCATCGAAAGCAGCAAGACTGAGAGCAATGATAGGACGCCTCAGGGAAAGAGGCAGAAGAGAGGGAAGAGGCTCAGAGACACCCCTACAGAGTCTGAGGAGCACAAAAGTTACACAGAGACAAGCCGTAAGAGGCCAGCAAAGAAGGCCAAGACTGACGGAGAAGACTCATGCGAGGATCCCCCAAGGGTCCATGACACCGAGAATCTGCTGGGTGATGTGATAGACGAGGACAAGACAGTGCAGAGAGTCACCGGCAACTCTGCAAAGAGTCTCAGGTAGACCCACAGCCCCTGTCATCTCCTCTCTGCTCTCCCCTGTAGTCCCTAACCCTCATCATGTCCTCACAGGGCACCCCAAAAACGCACCGGCAACTTTGTTCGGATCAATCTGAAGAAGAAGACTTATGTGAAAGGGTTTGCACTGAATGGGAATAGGTTAAGAAAACAGGTAACGTGTCTCATGTGATCTCTCGTGTCTCCACTGGTGACTGTCTATCTGTCTCGTGTCTCCAGTGGTGACTGTCTGCTATCTGTCTCGTGTCTCCAGTGGTGACTGTCTATCTGTCTCGTGTCTCCAGTGGTGACTGTCTGCTGTCTGTCTCGTGTCTCCACTGGTGACTGTCTGCTGTCTGTCTCGTCTCTCCACTGGTGACTGTCTGCTGTCTGTCTCGTGTCTCCACTGGTGACTGTCTGCTGTCTGTCTCGTGTCTCCACTGGTGACTGTCTGCTGTCTGTCTCGTGTCTCCACTGGTGACTGTCTGCTGTCTGTCTCGTTGTCTCCACTGGTGACTGTCTGCTGTCTGTCTCGTGTCTCCACTGGTGACTGTCTGCTGTCTGTCTCGTGTCTCCACTGGTGACTGTCTGCTGTCTGTCTCGTGTCTCCACTGGTGACTGTCTGCTGTCTGTCTCGTGTCTCCACTGGTGACTGTCTGCTGTCTGTCTCGTCTCTCCACTGGTGACTGTCTGCTGTCTGTCTCGTGTCTCCACTGGTGACTGTCTGCTGTCTGTCTCGTGTCTCCACTGGTGACTGTCTGCTGTCTGTCTCGTGTCTCCACTGGTGACTGTCTGCTGTCTGTCTCGTGTCTCCACTGGTGACTGTCTGCTGTCTGTCTCGTTGTCTCCACTGGTGACTGTCTGCTGTCTGTCTCGTTGTCTCCACTGGTGACTGTCTGCTGTCTGTCTCGTGTCTCCACTGGTGACTGTCTGCTGTCTGTCTCGTGTCTCCACTGGTGACTGTCTGCTGTCTGTCTCGTGTCTCCACTGGTGACTGTCTGCTGTCTGTCTCGTGTCTCCACTGGTGACTGTCTGCTGTCTGTCTCGTGTCTCCACTGGTGACTGTCTGCTGTCTGTCTCGTGTCTCCACTGGTGACTGTCTGCTGTCTGTCTCGTGTCTCCACTGGTGACTGTCTGCTGTCTGTCTCAGATGTGGAAGTCGAAGTGGCAGAAGAAGGGGGAGCAGTTTGGCGGTGGTGGGAGACCTCTGTCCCGCGGTGATGACATTTGCTTCCGTTGTGGACAGCCGGGGCATTGGGCGTCCCAGTGTCCTGGGAAAGGTAAGCTCCTCTGTGACTGGTCCTGGTGTGAGGGCCCAGCTGTGTCGAGGAGCTGCGGACCTTTAGAGAGAGAAGTTCTTACCCTTCTGACCGTTTATTCAGGGGTCGCTGTGCCGCCAACCCCCTTGGAGTCGGACGCCGTACTGGAAGAGGAGCTCGTGCTGCCGACCTTAGAGGAGGTGGCTCAGATGACGAACACTCAGCTGAGACCAACCTGTGGTAAGTAGATCCTGTCCCCTCCACCACCCATCGTACTCCCATTGGTAATGTGTGCGGTGTGGCTGCTGACCTCTCGTGTCTTCTGCCAGGACGTTCCAGTGATCCTCAAGAGCTCGGCCCGGCTTCTGAGGTTGCCCTGGATATCGTGAAGCCAGTGTTTGAGTCCACTCCCCTTCCTCCAGCAATGCTGCCTCTGTATGAGCTGACAGCCTCTGGGAGAGTCCGTGGTAAGAGCGCCACGGGGGTGCGTGGGACACAATCTGATTGCTTTACCATTGTCTCCGTGCTGTCTAATGTTTACCGCCTGTGACAGAGACTCCGTCTGAGGTGTACGATGCCCTCCGAGAGCTGGGATATCAGAAGTTTCATCCAGGACAGGAAGAGGCAATCATGAGGATCTTGTCTGGTAAAACTTCTCGTGTTATCTGTTAGAGGAGGGGGCCCTGGTCTTAAATATTCCTCCATCATTCTAGACACCACCTCCTTCATGGGAGGCCGGGGCTGGCTCTGGTCATACGCTGCGTCAGACACCCCTCCCCATAAATCTTCAAAGCAAGCGGACCTGGTCATACGTGTCCTCTGCTCATAGAACTGTACCCCGCTGTGTGCCTCTACACTACCCCCTCCATCATCAGAAGACGCTGCTGTCTCTGGTCATACGTGTCCTTCTCTGCTCATAGAACTGTACCCCGCTGTGTGCCTCTACACTACCCCCTCCATCATCAGAAGACGCTGCTGTCTCTGGTCATACGTGTCCTCCGCTCATAGAACTGTACCCCGCTGTGTGCCTCTACACTACCCCCTCCATCATCAGAAGACGCTGCTGTCTCTGGTCATACGTGTCCTCTGCTCATAGAACTGTACCCCGCTGTGTGCCTCTACACTACCCCCTCCATCATCAGAAGACGCTGCTGTCTCTGGTCATACGTGTCCTCTGCTCATAGAACTGTACCCCGCTGTGTGCCTCTACACTACCCCCTCCATCATCAGAAGACGCTGCTGGCTCTGGTCATACGTGTCCTCTGGTCATAGAACTGTACCCCGCTGTGTGCCTCTGCACTACCCCCTCCATCATCAGAAGACGCTGCTGGCTCTGGTCATACGTGTCCTTCTCTGCTCATAGAACTGTACCCCGCTGTGTGCCTCTACACTACCCCCTCCATCATCAGAAGACGCTGCTGGCTCTGGTCATACGTGTCCTCTGGTCATAGAACTGTACCCCGCTGTGTGCCTCTACACTACCCCCTCCATCATCAGAAGACGCTGCTGGCTCTGGTCATACGTGTCCTCCGCTCATAGAACTGTACCCCGCTGTGTGCCTCTACACTACCCCCTCCATCATCAGAAGACGCTGCTGGCTCTGGTCATACGTGTCCTTCTCTGCTCATAGAACTGTACCCCGCTGTGTGCCTCTACACTACCCCCTCCATCATCAGAAGACGCTGCTGGCTCTGGTCATACGTGTCCTCCGCTCATAGAACTGTACCCCGCTGTGTGCCTCTACACTACCCCCTCCATCATCAGAAGACGCTGCTGGCTCTGGTCATACGTGTCCTTCTCTGCTCATAGAACTGTACCCCGCTGTGTGCCTCTACACTACCCCCTCCATCATCAGAAGACGCTGCTGTCTCTGGTCATACCTCTGGTCATAGAACTGTACCCCGCTGTGTGCCTCTAGACTACCCCCTCCATCATCAGAAGACGCTGCTGGCTCTGGTCATACGTGTCCTTCTCTGCTCATAGAACTGTACCCCGCTGTGTGCCTCTACACTACCCCCTCCATCATCAGAAGACGCTGCTGTCTCTGGTCATAGAACTGTACCCCGCTGTGTGCCTCTACACTACCCCCTCCATCATCAGAAGACGCTGCTGGCTCTGGTCATACGTGTCCTCTGGTCATAGAACTGTACCCCGCTGTGTGCCTCTACACTACCCCCTCCATCATCAGAAGACGCTGCTGTCTCTGGTCATACGTGTCCTTCTCTGCTCATAGAACTGTACCCCGCTGTGTGCCTCTACACTACCCCCTCCATCATCAGAAGACGGTGCTGGCTCTGGTCATACGTGTCCTCTGCTCATAGAACTGTACCCCGCTGTGTGCCTCTACACTACCCCCTCCATCATCAGAAGACGCTGCTGGCTCTGGTCATACGTGTCCTCCGCTCATAGAACTGTACCCCGCTGTGTGCCTCTACACTACCCCCTCCATCATCAGAAGACGCTGCTGGCTCTGGTCATACGTGTCCTCTGCTCATAGAACTGTACCCCGCTGTGTGCCTCTGCACTACCCCCTCCATCATCAGAAGACGCTGCTGTCTCTGGTCATAGAACTGTACCCCGCTGTGTGCCTCTAGACTACCCCCTCCATCATCAGAAGACGCTGCTGGCTCTGGTCATACGTGTCCTCTGCTCATAGAACTGTACCCCGCTGTGTGCCTCTACACTACCCCCTCCATCATCAGAAGACGCTGCTGTCTCTGCTCATAGAACTGTACCCCGCTGTGTGCCTCTACACTACCCCCTCCATCATCAGAAGACGCTGCTGGCTCTGGTCATACGTGTCCTCTGGTCATAGAACTGTACCCCGCTGTGTGCCTCTACACTACCCCCTCCATCATCAGAAGACGCTGCTGTCTCTGGTCATAGAACTGTACCCCGCTGTGTGCCTCTACACTAACCCCTCCATCATCAGAAGACGCTGCTGTCTCTGGTCATACGTGTCCTCTGCTCATAGAACTGTACCCCGCTGTGTGCCTCTACACTACCCCCTCCATCATCAGAAGACGCTGCTGTCTCTGCTCATAGAACTGTACCCCGCTGTGTGCCTCTACACTACCCCCTCCATCATCAGAAGACGCTGCTGGCTCTGGTCATAGAGCTGTACCCCGCTGTGTGCCTCTACACTACCCCCTCCATCATCAGAAGACGCTGCTGGCTCTGGTCATACGTGTCCTCTGCTCATAGAACTGTACCCCGCTGTGTGCCTCTACACTACCCCCTCCATCATCAGAAGACGCTGCTGGCTCTGCTCATACGTGTCCTCTGGTCATAGAACTGTACCCCGCTGTGTGCCTCTACACTACCCCCTCCATCATCAGAAGACGCTGCTGGCTCTGGTCATACGTGTCCTCTGCTCATAGAACTGTACCCCGCTGTGTGCCTCTACACTACCCCCTCCATCATCAGAAGACGCTGCTGGCTCTGGTCATACGTGTCCTTCTCTGGTCATAGAACTGTACCCCGCTGTGTGCCTCTACACTACCCCCTCCATCATCAGAAGACGCTGCTGTCTCTGGTCATACGTGTCCTCTGGTCATAGACCTGTACACCGCTGTGTGCCTCTACACTACCCCCTCCATCATCAGAAGACGCTGCTGTCTCTGGTCATACCTCTGGTCATAGAACTGTACCCCGCTGTGTTCCTCTACACTACCCCCTCCATCAGAGGACCCTGCTGGCTCTGGTCATACGTCTCCTCTGGTCATAGAACTGTACCCCGCTGTGTGCCTCTACACTACCCCCTCCATCATCAGAAGACGCTGCTGGCTCTGGTCATACGTGTCCTCTGGTCATAGAACTGTACCCCGCTGTGTGCCTCTACTCTACCCCCTCCATCAGAGGACCCTGCTGGCTCTGGTCATACGTGTCCTCTGGTCATAGAACTGTACCCCGCTGTGTTCCTCTACACTACCCCCTCCATCATCAGAAGACGCTGCTGGCTCTGGTCATACGTGTCCTCTGCTCATAGAACTGTACCCCGCTGTGTGCCTCTACACTACCCCCTCCATCATCAGAAGACGCTGCTGGCTCTGGTCATAGAGCTGTACCCCGCTGTGTGCCTCTACACTACCCCCTCCATCATCAGAAGACGCTGCTGGCTCTGGTCATAGAACTGTACCCCGCTGTGTGCCTCTACACTACCCCCTCCATCATCAGAAGACGCTGCTGGCTCTGGTCATACGTGTCCTCTGGTCATAGAACTGTACCCCGCTGTGTGCCTCTACACTACCCCCTCCATCATCAGAAGACGCTGCTGGCTCTGGTCATACCTCTGGTCATAGAACTGTACCCCGCTGTGTGCCTCTACACTACCCCCTCCATCATCAGAAGACGCTGCTGGCTCTGGTCATACGTGTCCTCTGCTCATAGAACTGTACCCCGCTGTGTGCCTCTACACTACCCCCTCCATCATCAGAAGACGCTGCTGTCTCTGGTCATACGTGTCCTTCTCTGCTCATAGAACTGTACCCCGCTGTGTGCCTCTACACTACCCCCTCCATCATCAGAAGACGCTGCTGGCTCTGGTCATACGTGTCCTTCTCTGCTCATAGAACTGTACCCCGCTGTGTGCCTCTACACTACCCCCTCCATCATCAGAAGACGCTGCTGGCTCTGGTCATACGTGTCCTCTGGTCATAGAACTGTACCCCGCTGTGTGCCTCTACACTACCCCCTCCATCATCAGAAGACGCTGCTGGCTCTGGTCATACGTGTCCTTCTCTGCTCATAGAACTGTACCCCGCTGTGTGCCTCTACACTACCCCCTCCATCATCAGAAGACGCTGCTGGCTCTGGTCATACGTGTCCTTCTCTGCTCATAGAACTGTACCCCGCTGTGTGCCTCTACACTACCCCCTCCATCAGAAGACGCTGCTGGCTCTGGTCATACCTCTGGTCATAGAACTGTACCCCGCTGTGTGCCTCTACACTACCCCCTCCATCATCAGAAGACGCTGCTGGCTCTGGTCATACGTGTCCTCTGCTCATAGAACTGTACCCCGCTGTGTGCCTCTACACTACCCCCTCCATCATCAGAAGACGCTGCTGGCTCTGGTCATAGAGCTGTACCCCGCTGTGTGCCTCTACACTACCCCCTCCATCATCAGAAGACGCTGCTGGCTCTGGTCATAGAACTGTACCCCGCTGTGTGCCTCTACACTACCCCCTCCATCATCAGAAGACGCTGCTGGCTCTGGTCATAGAACTGTACCCCGCTGTGTGCCTCTACACTACCCCCTCCATCATCAGAAGACGCTGCTGGCTCTGGTCATAGAGCTGTACCCCGCTGTGTGCCTCTACACTACCCCCTCCATCATCAGAAGACGCTGCTGTCTCTGGTCATAGAACTGTACCCCGCTGTGTGCCTCTACACTACCCCCTCCATCATCAGAAGACGCTGCTGGCTCTGGTCATAGAACTGTACCCCGCTGTGTGCCTCTACACTACCCCCTCCATCATCAGAAGACGCTGCTGGCTCTGGTCATACGTGTCCTCTGGTCATAGAACTGTACCCCGCTGTGTGCCTCTACACTACCCCCTCCATCATCAGAAGACGCTGCTGGCTCTGGTCATACGTGTCCTCTGGTCATAGAACTGTACCCCGCTGTGTGCCTCTACACTACCCCCTCCATCAGAAGACGCTGCTGGCTCTGCTCATACCTCTGGTCACAGACCTGCTCTGCTCATGCATGTCTCTTGTGTTTTCAGGCCTTTCCTCCCTGGTTGTCCTCTCCACTGGGATGGGCAAGTCTCTGTGTTATCAGCTGCCGGCATACATGTATGCTATGAGGTCTCCATGTATCACGCTGGTCATATCCCCACTGGTCTCTCTCATGGATGATCAGGTAGCATAGCGCAGTCTGTCTTTGTTTCTATTATGCTACTATGGAATACCATTAAACAGGCAGATGACAGGGCAAAGGAGGGTCCGGCACTGTAATTGGGGGACACAGAGGTGCAATGTGGAGCTTATGGAGGGTGATACAGTAGGAAGAAGGTACCCAGTTAGGGGGTAGCTGCAGGAGAAGGTAAGGTCTCTTTCAGACGGGCTTTGCAGGAAAAGGTGCGGGTGCGTTGCGGGAACATGCGTGATTTTTCCGCGCGAGTGCAAAACATTGTAATGTTTGGTACCCAAATCCGAACTTCCTCACAGAAGTTCAGGCTTGAGATCGGGGTTCTGTAAATTGTATTATTTTCCCTTATAACATGGTTACAATGGAAAATAATAGCATTCTGAATACAGACTGCATAGTACAATAGCGCTGGAGGGGTTAAAAAAATAATAAAAATAATTTAACTCCCCTTAATCCAGTTAATCGTGCAGCCGGCATCTCTTCTGTGCTGTGGTGACGTCACTCCGGTCATCACATGGTCCATCACATGATCCATCACCATGGTAAAAGATCATGTGATGGACCATGTGATGACTGTGACGTCACCACAGGTCCTGTTCCTGCACCGGAAGAGATGCCGGCTGCGCGAGCAAGTGGATTAAGGGGAGTTAAATAATTTATTTATAAAGCAAATATACCGTGGCTCACCCAAATCCGAATGATGGTTACGGTGCTCTGAGGATTCGCCTAATCATCCCATTATAAGAACAGATTTAAAAACGGGCACTCGCCGTCTGACAGTTACATTGAGTGTAATTTATTTAGATGAAATATGATAAAAAAAAAAAACCTTTACCCCTACAGTATTCTGTGATTATAGAGTATTGTAAACCTTTACCCCTACAGTATTCTGTGATTATAGAGTATTGTAAACCTTTACCCCTACAGTATTCTGAGATTATAGAGTATTGTAAACATTTACCCCTACAGTATTCTGGGATTATAGAGTATTGTAAACCTTTACCCCTACAGTATTCTGTGATTATAGAGTATTGTAAACCTTTACCCCTACAGTATTCTGAGATTATAGAGTATTGTAAACATTTACCCCTACAGTATTCTGGGATTATAGAGTATTGTAAACAATTACTCCTACAGTATTCTGCGATTATGGAGTATTGTAAACAATTACCCCTACAGTATTCTGTGATTATAGAGTATTGTAAACATTTACTCCTACAGTATTCTGTGATTATAGAGTATTGTAAACAATTACCCCTACAGTATTCTGTGATTATGGAGTATTGTAAACAATTACCCCTACAGTATTCTGTGATTATGGAGTATTGTAAACATTTACTCCTACAGTATTCTGTGATTATGGAGTATTGTAAACAATTACCCCTACAGTATTCTGCGATTATAATATTCTGGGATTATAATATTCTGGGATTATTTGGGCACCAATAATGGATCTCAGATTTCAGCTCTTTGCAATCAATAATCAAAAACTATTACAGGACTCTCAGCGCTTGAACATAATAATATATGAAATAATCAGATGGTTACTTGTGCACAATTACTATTGAATACCTTAACCTATTAACATATAGTACAAATATATAACTGTGAGAAAGACATTGTGATTGCTACATTTGTGATGTTGTGTGACGGTATGGGAAGTTACTTATGTGACGGTATGGGAAGTTACTTATGTGACGGTATAGGAAGTTACTTATGTGACGGTATGGGAAGTTACTTATGTGACGGTATGGGAAGTTACTTATGTGACGGTATAGGAAGTTACTTATGTGACGGTATAGGAAGTTACTTATGTGACGGTATAGGAAGTTACTTATGTGACGGTATGGGAAGTTACTTATGTGACGGTATGGGAAGTTACTTATGTGACGGTATGGGAAGTACTTATGGAGTTACTTATGTGACGGTATGGGAAGTTACTTATGTGACGGTATGGGAAGTTACTTATGTGACGGTATGGGAAGTTACTTATGTGACGGTATGGGAAGTTACTTATGTGACGGTATGGGAAGTTACTTATGTGACGGTATGGGAAGTTACTTATGTGACGGTATGGGAAGTTACTTATGTGACGGTATGGGAAGTTACTTATGTGACGGTATGGGAAGTTACTTATGTGACGGTATGGGAAGTTACTTATGTGACGGTATGGGAAGTTACTTATGTGACGGTATGGGAAGTTACTTATGTGACGGTATGGGAAGTTACTTATGTGACGGTATGGGAAGTTACTTATGTGACGGTATGGGAAGTTACTTATGTGACGGTATGGGAAGTTACTTATGTGACGGTATGGGAAGTTACTTATGTGACGGTATGGGAAGTTACTTATGTGACGGTATGGGAAGTTACTTATGTGACGGTATGGGAAGTTACTTATGTGACGGTATGGGAAGTTACTTATGTGACGGTATGGGAAGTTACTTATGTGACGGTATGGGAAGTTACTTATGTGACGGTATAGGAAGTTACTTGCAAGTTTGAAGTGTAAAACCAGATAAAATCAATCGCTTAGGAGGCCAGGTATCGATAGCAGGGCTGGGGTCTGGGGCGTCCCCTCGCACAGCCTCTTACCTGTTCCCTCCGTTTACTGATTGGTGCCCAAATAATCCCAGAATATTATAATCACAGAATACTGTAGGGTAATGGTTTACAATACTCTATAATCTCAGAATACTGTAGGGTAATTGTTTACAATACTCTATAATCTCAGAATACTGTAGGGTAATTGTTTACAATACTCTATAATCTCAGAATACTGTAGGGTAATTGTTTACAATACTCTATAATCACAGAATACTGTAGGGGTAAAGGTTTACAATACTTTATAATCTCAAAATACTGTAGGGGTAATTGTTTACAATACTTTATAATCACAGAATACTGTAGGGGTAATTGTTTATTTTTTATCATATTTTATCTAAATAAATTACAATAAATTTAACTGTCAGACGGTGAGTGCCTGTTTTTTAAATTTTAAAACTGTTCTTTTAAATTATTTAAAAAAAAATGTTTTTAACCCCTCCAGCGCTATTGTACTATGCAGTCTGTATCATAATAATGATCGGGTCTCCATCCCAATCATTTCCTAGCAACCATGCGTGAAAATCACACCACATCCGCACTAGCTTGCAGATTCTTGCGATTTTCACACAACCCCATTCATTTCTATGGGGCCTGCGTTACGTGAAAAACGCACAAAATAGAGCATGGAGGAGGATGCTCGGGGCGGGGTCGCTGCAGGAGGAGGATGCTCGGGGCGGGGTCGCTGCAGGAGGAGGATGCTCGGGGCGGGGTCGCTGCAGGAGGAGGATGCTCGGGGCGGGGTCGCTGCAGGAGGAGGATGCTCGGGGCGGGGTCGCTGCAGGAGGAGGATGCTCGGGGCGGGGTCGCTGCAGGAGGAGGATGCTCGGGGCGGGGTCGCTGCAGGAGGAGGATGCTCGGGGCGGGGTCGCTGCAGGAGGAGGATGCTCGGGGCGGGGTCGCTGCACCAGGCTGTCAGTCTTTCATATGGCGGGCCTTCCTCTTCTCCACAGGTCTCAGGTCTTCCATCGAAACTCAAGGCTGTTTGTATTCATTCCAATATGACCCGGGCTCAGCGTGAAACGGCGATGGAGAAGGTGACGTCATGTGACCGTGTGAATGAGCAAAGCTTTATGTTTATGATGGAGAGTGCTTCCATTGTGTGTGATCTGGCCCCCGGCCCCTTCGTGCTGCCCCTCATGTAGCCCACACGCACTCTCGCTGACGCTGTCTCTCTGGTGTGTGGCAGAAATCTGTCTTTCCTGTATTTTCTGCTGAACGCCTGTTATTTCTGCAGGTGAAGCAGGGGAAGGTGCATGTTCTTCTGCTGTCTCCCGAAGCTTTAGTTGGAGGAGGTCGGACGGGCACCAGCTGTTTGCCCTCAGCTGACCAGCTCCCTCCAGTGGCCTTTGCATGTATAGATGAAGTTCATTGTGTATCTGAGTGGTCCCACAATTTCCGACCCTGCTACCTCCGTCTCTGCAAGGTGAGTGACCGCGCCCCCTATGGTTCATTAATCTGCAGTCAGTCCTCTAGTGCAGTGGCCCTCGCCTCCAGTCCTCAGGGCCCACCTGTCGGTTTCAGGATTTCCTTAGTATTGAGCAGCTGATATGATTAGTGTCCATCCATCAGGACTTAGCTCAGGTATTCATTCTGTGGGATACTCCCAAATCCTGACCGGCAGGTGGCCCTGAGGACTGGAGTCGGGGAACTCTTCTCTAGTCATTATCCTTAGGTTACGTGGTGCTTGCTTGCCAACATTTCATATTGCCTGCTTTTCTCTGTCAGGTTCTTCGGGAGCGCCTTGGTGTTCGCTGTCTTCTTGGTCTTACAGCTACAGCCACTCTGAGTACAGCACAAGACGTTGCTCGCCACCTGGAAGTCCCAGATGTTGAGGGCGTTCCAGTGCGCCTAGCTGCTGTGCCCCCAAACCTGCATCTGTCTGTGTCTCTAGACCGGGATCGGGACCAGGTAATTCCTACTCAGCCCAAGTCTCATACCACCAGTAAGAATGATAAATTATGGGAAGCCTTGATGTGTGGCTCCATCTTCTACTCGCCTTCTACCTGTTAGCACTTACTTAGTTGGAGTCGCGTTGTGGATTTATAATGGAGTCTTAGTAGTTCTTAAGAATACGCTGGCTTATGTGTAGGTCTGGAGAAAAACGTGAGGACACGTCGGCATGACAAGTTTTGTCTTTCTTTGTACCATATGTGACCATGGTGTCACTGATGTAATAGGGAGGGGGCCTGGACACTTGTGTCTTGGAGCATGGAGGCTACCATATTATTGTTGCTGGTGTTCCCTCTCTGATGCTTCTCTTCCTTGGGCTTGTCACTTTCTTCTCTTCTCCTTTATGCTCTTGTCGCTTTCTTCTTCTTCTTCGCCTCTGGTTACTCTCTTCTCTCCTTCAGGCTCCAGTCACTCTCTTCTCTCTCCTCACTCTCTCCTCTTCTTCAGGCTCTTGTTATTACATCTCTCTGTTGGGCTGTCGTCACTCCCTTCTCTCGTTACGCTCCCCTCAGTCTCATCATCCTTTTTCTTTTCACACTTTGTCTCTCTCCTGAGTCCTTGGTCGCTCTCCTTTCTCTCTGCAGGCCCTTGTTGCACTGCCTTTGCACTCTATTTAGGTTCTCATCCTGCTCCCTTTGGACTCTTTAAGATCTCGTTGCACTCCAGTCGTCAAGCCTCCATTAGTCTCCTCACGCTTTTTCCCCTCCAACTTTGGTGGCGCCCCCGTTAGGCTTTGGTCACTCCATTCTCTCTTTAGGTTCTGGTCACTCTCCTTTTTCTGCAGGCCCTCGGCGCTCTCCATTTTTCGCTTCAGGCCCTCAGCGCTATCAGGCTCTCCTCTCTCTTCAGGCTCTCGTCTCTCTTCAGGCTCTCGTCTCTCTTCAGGCTCTCGTCTCTCTTCAGGCTCTCGTCTCTCTTCAGGCTCTCGTCTCTCTTCAGGCTCTCGTCTCTCTTCAGGCTCTCGTCTCTCTTCAGGCTCTCGTCTCTCTTCAGGCTCTCGTCTCTCTTCAGGCTCTCGTCTCTCTTTCTTTAGGCTCTCGTCACTCTCATGCGCTCGTCTCTCTTCAGGCTCTCGTCTCTCTTTCTTTAGGCTCTCGTCACTCTCATGCGCTCTTCTCTCTTTCTTTAGGCTCTCGTCACTCTCATGAAGGCAGAACGGTTTGGGAGTTTGGACTCGATAATTATATATTGTACACGGAGGGAGGAGACTCAACGCCTGGCAGCCATGCTGCGCACCTGTCTGCAGGGGGTTACTGTGACTAAAGCAGCGGATGATGGTGGTGATGCCTCACAGGACAGGAAGAAGATTCAAGGTCAGCTGGGTGGAGACCCTGGAAATATTGGATGTTCTGATAGTGCCTCATACTGGGGGTCACATTACTACAGTGACTGTGAATTTTCTATGTAGCCAGGAAGAAGATTCGGCGACCGCTGAAGTGGATGGCCGACTCGTATCATGCCGGGCTATCTTCTGCTGAGCGTCGCAGGGTGCAGAACAACTTCATGAGCGGCCAGCTGCGGATAGTTGTAGCCACAGTGGCTTTCGGGATGGGTCTGGACAAGTCTGACGTCAGGGGGGTCATCCACTATAATATGCCCAAAAACTTTGAGAGTTATGTCCAAGAGATCGGGAGAGCCGGGCGCGATGGCAAAGATGCTCATTGTCACTTGTTCTTGGACCCTGAGGTTAGTGCCGAGCCACCTCGGGCCGTCCGTGTCCTCATCTCTAGCTGTGGGAACATTCATATGGAGGGTTTATGTATGGAGATGTGTTAAAGGGGGTTTCCGAGCTTTTAATACTGATGAGCTATCCTCTAGGTAGGTCATCAGTATCTGATCGGTGGGCGTCCGACACAGACACACTGGGGATTATTCGTGGGCTGGCTGTGTTGGCGGGGGATTATACGCGGGCTGGCTGTGTTGGCGGGGGATGATACGCGGGCTGGCTGTGTTGGCGGGGGATGATACGCGGGCTGGCTGTGTTGGCGGGGGATGATATGCGGGCTGGGTGTGTTGGCGGGGGATTATATGCGGGCTGGGTGTGTTGGCGGGGGATTATATGCGGGCTGGGTGTGTTGGCGGGGGATTATACGCGAGCTGGCTGTGTTGGCGGGGGATTATACGCGGGCTGGCTGTGTTGGCGGGGGATTATACGCGGGCTGGCTGTGTTGGCGGGGGATTATACGCGGGCTGGGTGTGTTGGCGGGGGATGATACGCGGGCTGGCTGTGTTGGCGGGGGATTATACGCGGGCTGGCTGTGTTGGCGGGGGATTATACGCGGGCTGGCTGTGTTGGCGGGGGATTATACGCGGGCTGGCTGTGTTGGCGGGGGATTATATGAGGGGAAATTGTTGTCATTGGGGATTACGTGTGGTATACCTGGGGTTATGGGCAGTACAAGATTATGGGGGCTTTATGGACAGTGTTGGATTATATGGGTATTAAGGTCAGTATGGGTTTATATTGGGTGGATTTAGGGTCAGTTTGAGATTATATTGGGCAGTGTTAAGGTCACTATAGGATTATAAAAGAGGTATGAGGTGATATATGGGAGTGATTAGGGTCTGGTATCAGATGGTTGTGGTCAGTATGGGAGATTGTATAGGGGGTATGGGGTGATATAGAGGTCTGATTAGGGTCTGGTATCAGATGGATGTGGTCAGTATGGGATTATATGGAGGGTTGGTATGTGAGATTGTATAGGGGGTATGGTTGAGTATGGGGTGATTAGGGTCTGGTATCAGATGGTTGTGGTCAGTATGGGAGATTGTATAGGGGGTATGGTTCAGTATGGGGTGATATATGAGAGTGATTAGGGTCTGGTATCAGATGGTTGTGGTCAGTATGGGATTATATGGAGGGTTGGTATGGGAGATTGTATAGGGGGTATGGTTCAGTATGGGGTGATATATGAGAGTGATTAGGGTCTGGTATCAGATGGTTGTGGTCAGTATGGGATTATATGGAGGGTTGGTATGGGAGATTGTATAGGGGGTATGGTTGAGTATGGGGTGATTAGGGTCTGGTATCAGATGGCTGTGGTCAGTATGTGAGATTGTATAGGGGGTATGGTTCAGTATGGGGTGATATACGGGACTGATTAGGGTCTGGTATCAGATGGCTGTGGTCAGTATGGGAGATTGTATAGGGGGTATGGTTGAGTATGGGGTGATTAGGGTCTGGTATCAGATGGTTGTGGTCAGTATGTGAGATTGTATAGGGGTATGGTTCAGTATGGGGTGATATACGGGACTGATTAGGGTCTGGTATCAGATGGCTGTGGTCAGTATGTGAGATTGTATAGGGATATGGTTCAGTATGGGGTGATTAGGGTCTGGTATCAGATGGTTGTGGTCAGTATGTGAGATTGTATAGGGGGTATGGTTCAGTATGGGGTGATATACGGGACTGATTAGGGTCTGGTATCAGATGGTTGTGGTTAGTATGTGAGATTGTATAGGGGGTATGGTTGAGTATGGGGTGATTAGGGTCTGGTATCAGATGGTTGTGGTCAGTATGTGAGATTGTATAGGGATATGGTTCAGTATGGGGTGATATACGGGACTGATTAGGGTCTGGTATCAGATGGTTGTGGTTAGTATGTGAGATTGTATAGGGGGTATGGTTGAGTATGGACTGATTAGGGTCTGGTATCAGATGGTTGTGGTCAGTATGTGAGATTGTATAGGGATATGGTTCAGTATGGGGTGATATACGGGACTGATTAGGGTCTGGTATCAGATGGTTGTGGTTAGTATGTGAGATTGTATAGGGATATGGTTCAGTATGGGGTGATATACGGGACTGATTAGGGTCTGGTATCAGATGGTTGTGGTTAGTATGTGAGATTGTATAGGGGGTATGGTTGAGTATGGGGTGATTAGGGTCTGGTATCAGATGGTTGTGGTCAGTATGTGAGATTGTATAGGGATATGGTTCAGTATGGGGTGATATACGGGACTGATTAGGGTCTGGTATCAGATGGCTGTGGTCAGTATGTGAGATTTCCTAGGGGAGATGCGGGTCAGAGGCTGATATTTGGATGTTTCTTCCTAGTCCCAGGATCTGGACGAGCTTCGCCGCCATGTCTACGCGGACTCTGTGGATTATTTCACACTGAAGAAGCTTGTGCAGAGAGTCTTCCTCCGGTGCAGGTGTCGTGAGCTGCAGAGTAAGCGGGAAGCGCTGAGCAGGGTGAGCGGACTCTGTTTGTCCTGCCTCTGATCTGTAGCGCCTACTGCTGGTCACCGCCATCTTCCCATCATCTGTTCTCCTGCAGGGCTGTGAGGTGGATGATTCTGAGATGATGGATTTCCTGGAGCGGTGTGAAAGCGGAGAAGGGAACTCGCCGGTGGAGCGCTCCTGCCACCGACACGAGCGAGCCTTGCCTATAGACGAAACGGTGCAGGCGTTAGATGCCCGAGAGGAAAGTGAGTGAGCTCTGACCTCCGAGACCTCCACTGCTGGACCCGCAACTTGTGTTTATTGGGGTCTGTACCACGCTGATGAAAGGGTTACTAATCTGTATTGATACCAAGCTTCAGACTCCACCCGCAGCGTTACGTTGGGGTCAGCATTTACTAATGCAGCCCCTGAAAGGTAACTAGACAGAGCAGCATGGACGTCTCGTATAGATCTCCTATAGTCAGCGAGACCGGTATGCATCCATAGTATTTAGTCCTATATACCGTCCTCTGTAGTATCTAGTCCTATATACCGTCCTCTGTAGTATCTAGTCCTATATACCGTCCTCTGTAGTATCTAGTCCTATATACCGTCCTCTGTAGTATCTAGTCCTATATACCGTCCTCTGTAGTATCTAGTCCTATATACCGTCCTCTGTAGTATCTAGTCCTCCCCTCTATATACCGTCCTCTGTAGTATCTAGTCCTCCCCTCTATATACTGTCCTCTGTAGTATCTAGTCCTCCCCTCTATATACTGTCCTCTGTAGTATCTAGTCCTCCCCTCTATATACCGTCCTCACCTCTATATACCGTCCTCTGTAGTATCTAGTCCTCCCCTCTATATACCGTCCTCTGTAGTATCTAGTCCTATATACCGTCCTCTGTAGTATCTAGTCCTCCCCTCTATATACCGTCCTCTGTAGTATCTAGTCCTCTCACCACCTCTATATACCGTCCTCTGTAGTATCTAGTCCTCCCTCCACCTCTATATACCGTCCTCTGTAGTATCTAGTCCCCACCTCTATATACTGTCCTCTGTAGTATCTAGTCCTCCCCTCTATATACTGTCCTCTGTAGTATCTAGTCCCCACCTCTATATACCGTCCTCTGTAGTATCTAGTCCTATATACCGTCCTCTGTAGTATCTAGTCCTCCCCTCTATATACCGTCCTCTGTAGTATCTAGTCCTCCCCTCTATATACTGTCCTCTGTAGTATCTAGTCCCCACCTCTATATACCGTCCTCTGTAGTATCTAGTCCTCACCTCTATATACCGTCCTCTGTAGTATCTAGTCCTCTCACCACCTCTATATACTGTCCTCTGTAGTATCTAGTCCCCCCCTCTATATACCGTCCTCTGTAGTATCTAGTCCTCTCACCACCTCTATATACCGTCCTCTGTAGTATCTAGTCCTCCCTCCACCTCTATATACCGTCCTCTGTAGTATCTAGTCCTCCCCTCTATATACTGTCCTCTGTAGTATCTAGTCCCCACCTCTATATACCGTCCTCTGTAGTATCTAGTCCTATATACTGTCCTCTGTAGTATCTAGTCCTCCCCTCACCTCTATATACTGTCCTCTGTAGTATCTAGTCCTCCCTCCACCTCTATATACCGTCCTCTGTAGTATCTAGTCCCCACCTCTATATACCGTCCTCTGTAGTATCTAGTCCCCCCTCCACCTCTATATACCGTCCTCTGTAGTATCTAGTCCTCCCCTCTATATACCGTCCTCTGTAGTATCTAGTCCTCCCCTCTATATACCGTCCTCTGTAGTATCTAGTCCTCCCCTCTATATACTGTCCTCTGTAGTATCTAGTCCTCACCTCTATATACCGTCCTCTGTAGTATCTAGTCCTCACCTCTATATACCGTCCTCTGTAGTATCTAGTCCCCACCTCTATATACCGTCCTGTGTAGTATCTAGTCCTCACCTCTATATACCGTCCTCTGTAGTATCTAGTCCTCCCTCCACCTCTATATACCGTCCTCCGTAGTATCTAGTCCCCACCTCTATATACTGTCCTCTGTAGTATCTAGTCCCCACCTCTATATACCGTCCTCTGTAGTATCTAGTCCTCACCTCTATATACCGTCCTCTGTAGTATCTAGTCCTCACCTCTATATACCGTCCTCTGTAGTATCTAGTCCTCACCTCTATATACTGTCCTCTGTAGTATCTAGTCCCCACCTCTATATACTGTCCTCTGTAGTATCTAGTCCCCACCTCTATATACTGTCCTCTGTAGTATCTAGTCCTCCCTCCACCTCTATATACCGTCTTCTGTAGTATCTAGTCCTCCCTCCACCTCTATATACCGTCCTCCGTAGTATCTAGTCTCCCCTCCACCTCTATATACCGTCCTCTGTAGTATCTAGTCCTCACCTCTATATACTGTCCTCTGTAGTATCTAGCCCTCACCTCTATATACTGTCCTCTGTAGTATCTAGTCCTCACCTCTATATACTGTCCTCTGTAGTATCTAGTCCCCCCTCCACCTCTATATACCGTCCTCTGTAGTATCTAGTCCTCCCTCCACCTCTATATACCGTCCTCTGTAGTATCTAGTCCTCACCTCTATATACTGTCCTCTGTAGTATCTAGCCCTCACCTCTATATACCGTCCTCTGTAGTATCTAGTCCCCCCTCCACCTCTATATACTGTCCTCTGTAGTATCTAGTCCTCCCTCCACCTCTATATACCGTCCTCTGTAGTATCTAGTCCTCACCTCTATATACCGTCCTCTGTAGTATCTAGTCCTCACCTCTATATACCATCCTCTGTAGTATCTAGTCCTCCCTCCACCTCTATATACCGTCCTCTGTAGTATCTAGTCCTCCCTCCCCCTCTATATACCGTCCTCTGTAGTATCTAGTCCTCACCTCTATATACCGTCCTCTGTAGTATCTAGTCCTCACCTCTATATACCGTCCTCTGTAGTATCTAGTCCCCCCTCCACCTCTATATACCGTCCTCTGTAGTATCTAGTCCTCCCTCCACCTCTATATACCGTCCTCTGTAGTATCTAGTCCTCCCTCCACCTCTATATACCGTCCTCTGTAGTATCTAGTCCTCACCTCTATATACTGTCCTCTGTAGTATCTAGTCCTCACCTCTATATACCGTCCTCTGTAGTATCTAGTCCTCACCTCTATATACCGTCCTCTGTAGTATCTAGTCCTCTCACCACCTCTATATACCGTCTTCTGTAGTATCTAGTCCTCCCTCCACCTCTATATACCGTCTTCTGTAGTATCTAGTCCCCACCTCTATATACTGTCCTCTGTAGTATCTAGTCCTCACCTCTATATACCGTCCTCTGTAGTATCTAGTCCTCTCACCACCTCTATATACCGTCCTCTGTAGTATCTAGTCCTCCCTCCACCTCTATATACCGTCCTCTGTAGTATCTAGTCCTCACCTCTATATACCGTCCTCTGTAGTATCTAGTCCTCACACCACCTCTATATACTGTCCTCTGTAGTATCTAGTCCCCCCTCCACCTCTATATACCGTCCTCTGTAGTATCTAGTCCTCACACCACCTCTATATACTGTCCTCTGTAGTATCTAGTCCCCCCTCCACCTCTATATACCGTCCTCTGTAGTATCTAGTCCTCACCTTTTATATACCGTCCTCTGTAGTATCTAGTCCTCACCTCTATATACTGTCCTCTGTAGTATCTAGTCCTCACCTCTATATACCGTCCTCTGTAGTATCTAGTCCTCCCCTCTATATACTGTCCTCTGTAGTATCTAGTCCTCACCTCTATATACTGTCCTCTGTAGTATCTAGTCCTCCCCTCTATATACTGTCCTCTGTAGTATCTAGTCCTCCCTCCACCTCTATATACCATCCTCTGTAGTATCTAGTCCTCACCTCTATATACCATCCTCTGTAGTATCTAGTCCTCACCTCTATATACCGTCCTCTGTAGTATCTAGTCCTCCCTCCCCCTCTATATACTGTCCTCTGTAGTATCTAGTCCTCACCTCTATATACCGTCCTCTGTAGTATCTAGTCCTCACCTCTATATACCGTCCTCTGTAGTATCTAGTCCTCACCTCTATATACCGTCCTCTGTAGTATCTAGTCCTCACACCACCTCTATATACTGTCCTCTGTAGTATCTAGTCCTCACCTCTATATACCGTCCTCTGTAGTATCTAGTCCTCACCTCTATATACCGTCCTCTGTAGTATCTAGTCCCCCCACCACCTCTATATACCGTCCTCTGTAGTATCTAGTCCTCACACCACCTCTATATACTGTCCTCTGTAGTATCTAGTCCTCACCTCTATATACCGTCCTCTGTAGTATCTAGTCCCCCCTCCACCTCTATATACCGTCCTCTGTAGTATCTAGTCCCCCCTCCACCTCTATATACCGTCCTCTGTAGTATCTAGTCCTCTCACCACCTCTATATACCGTCCTCTGTAGTATCTAGTCCTCACCTCTATATACCGTCCTCTGTAGTATCTAGTCCCCCCCTCCACCTCTATATACCGTCCTCTGTAGTATCTAGTCCTCTCACCACCTCTATATACCGTCCTCTGTAGTATCTAGTCCTCACCTCTATATACTGTCCTCTGTAGTATCTAGTCCTCACCTCTATATACCGTCCTCTGTAGTATCTAGTCCTCACCTCTATATACCGTCCTCTGTAGTATCTAGTCCTCTCACCACCTCTATATACCGTCCTCTGTAGTATCTAGTCCTCACACCACCTCTATATACTGTCCTCTGTAGTATCTAGTCCTCACCTCTATATACCGTCCTCTGTAGTATCTAGTCCTCACCTCTATATACCGTCCTCTGTAGTATCTAGTCCCCCCCTCCACCTCTATATACCGTCCTCTGTAGTATCTAGTCCTCTCACCACCTCTATATACTGTCTTCTAGTCTTTTTTTAGTAAATATATAAACTGTCTTCAGGGCCATACTGGCTCCTTGCCAACCCTCTTGTGCACTTCCATTTAGGTATTGAGACCCTTCTTTGTTATTTGGAGCTCCATGAGTGGCGCTGGCTTGAGCTTCTGCACCCCACACTGTCTACGTGTCGTGTTACCTGTTACAGTGGTCCTCAACAACTCCGTGGTTTGGCCCGCAGGTAATGTCATTAGTCATGATCTGTGATGGATGTCCATGCTTACTTCTCAGGAGCTTCCATTGTTAGTGGAGCTGTACCTTTCTTCCTATCTGCTTCTCATTGTTTTCCTCCAGCTGTCCCCCTGTGGCCGTCGCCCTTGCCCGTGAACGTATTTCTGGAGTGGATCACACACATGTAAGCTCTGTGGAGTTCAATGTAGTTGAGCTTGCAGACTCCATGGGCTGGGAAACTGTCCCTGTGAAGAGAGCCTTACGGGGTCTGCAGTGGAATTCATCAGCCACAGGTGGTAAGTACCACCCGATTTGTTGCAGACTGTTGACCAAGCTGGGCCTGCCATTTGTTTCCAAATGTAAAGTTATTTACTTGGGAGACTGAATCCTCATATCAGTGGTTCTGTGCTCTTAGGGACCTCAGACGATGTAGGGCGAGTGATCACTGAAAAGCTTAGACACAGAGCGGCCAGACAAGAAAGCGGCTAGAAAGGCTGTGATGCCGTTGTATACATCTCTAGTGACACCACATCCTGAGACCTCACAGACATAGAAGAAGTCCGGAGACAGCAGCGGAAATAATAGAAGCAGAAACATCAGGAGGGACGTAAATGTTACATGAGAGAAGAAGAGAAAGGGAGGACACGACGGAGACCTTTATGTATGTTACATGAGAGAAGAGGAGAAAGGGAGGACACGACGGAGACCTTTATATATGTTACATGAGGGAAGAGAAGAAAGGGAGGACACGACGGAGACCTTTATATATGTTACATGAGAGAAAGGGAGGACACGACGGAGACCTTTATATATGTTACATGAGAGAAGAAGAGAAAGGGAGGACACGACGGAGACCTTTATGTATGTTACATGAGAGAAGAGAAGAAAGGGAGGACACGACGGAGACCTTTATATATGTTACATGAGAGAAGAGGAGAAAGGGAGGACACGACGGAGACCTTTTATATATGTTACATGAGAGAAGAGGAGAAAGGGAGGACACGACGGAGACCTTTATATATGTTACATGGGAGAAGAAGAGAAAGGGAGGGCGCGACGGAGACCTTTATATATGTTACATGAGAGAAGAAGAGAAAGGGAGGACACGACGGAGACCTTTATATATGTTACATGAGGGAAGAGAAGAAAGGGAGGACACGACGGAGACCTTTATATATGTTACATGAGAGAAGAGGAGAAAGGGAGGACACGACAGAGACCTTTATATATGTTACATGAGGGAAGAGAAGAAAGGGAGGACACGACGGAGACCTTTATATATGTTACATGAGAGAAGAGGAGAAAGGGAGGACACGACAGAGACCTTTATATATGTTACATGAGAGAAGAGGAGAAAGGGAGGACACG
This sequence comes from Bufo gargarizans, assembly GCF_014858855.1. Lineage (NCBI taxonomy): Eukaryota > Metazoa > Chordata > Amphibia > Anura > Bufonidae > Bufo > Bufo gargarizans. The sequence continues at coordinate 567,270,158 of NC_058082.1, read as the reverse complement.
ACGGAGACCTTTATATATGTTACATGGGGGAAGAGGAGAAAGGGAGGACACGACGGAGACCTTTATATATGTTACATGAGGGAAGAGAAGAAAGGGAGGACACGACGGAGACCTTTATATATGTTACATGAGAGAAGAAGAGAAAGAGAGGACACGACGGAGACCTTTATATATGTTACATGAGGGAAGAGAAGAAAGGGAGGACACGACGGAGACCTTTATATATGTTACATGAGGGAAGAGGAGAAAGGGAGGACACGACGGAGACCTTTATATATGTTACATGAGGGAAGAGAAGAAAGGGAGGACACGACGGAGACCTTTATATATGTTACATGAGAGAAGAGGAGAAAGGGAGGACACGACGGAGACCTTTATATATGTTACATGAGAGAAGAAGAGAAAGGGAGGACACGACAGAGACCTTTATATATGTTACATGAGGGAAGAGAAAGGGAGGACACGACGGAGACCTTTATATATGTTACATGGGAGAAGAGGAGAAAGGGAGGACACGACAGAGACCTTTATATATGTTACATGAGAGAAGAGGAGAAAGGGAGGACACGACGGAGACCTTTATATATGTTACATGAGAGAAGAGAAGAAAGGGAGGACACGACGGAGACCTTTATATATGTTACATGAGGGAAGAGAAGAAAGGGAGGACACGACGGAGACCTTTATATATGTTACATGAGAGAAGAGGAGAAAGGGAGGACACGACGGAGACCTTTATATATGTTACATGAGAGAAGAGAAGAAAGGGAGGACACGACGGAGACCTTTATATATGTTACATGAGGGAAGAGAAGAAAGGGAGGACACGACGGAGACCTTTATATATGTTACATGAGAGAAGAGGAGAAAGGGAGGACACGACGGAGACCTTTATATATGTTACATGGGGGAAGAGGAGAAAGGGAGGACACGACGGAGACCTTTATATATGTTACATGAGGGAAGAGAAGAAAGGGAGGACACGACGGAGACCTTTTATATATGTTACATGAGAGAAGAGGAGAAAGGGAGGACACGACGGAGACCTTTATATATGTTACATGAGAGAAGAGGAGAAAGGGAGGACACGACGGAGACCTTTATATATGTTACATGAGAGAAGAGGAGAAAGGGAGGACAGGAAGGTGACCTTTATATATGTTACATGAGAGAAGAAAAGAAAGGGAGGACACGACAGAGACCTTTATATATGTTACATGAGAGAAGAGGAGAAAGGGAGGACACGACGGAGACCTTTATATATGTTACATGAGAGAAGAAGAGAAAGGGAGGACACGACGGAGACCTTTATATATGTTACATGAGAGAAGAGGAGAAAGGGAGGACACGACGGAGACCTTTATATATGTTACATGAGAGAAGAGGAGAAAGGGAGGACAGGAAGGTGACCTTTATATATGTTACATGGGAGAAGAGGAGAAAGGGAGGACACGACGGAGACCTTTATATATGTTACATGAGAGAAGAGAAAGTGAGGACACAACAGAAACCCTCATACACTGACGAGCAGAAGGGTAACAATGTTTAGAACTTCTGACTTTCAGGCTCCATATCTCACCATCACTACAGCTTTGGACGTGTGACTCCCATCATCCTATAGACAGTCATCTTGGCTCTCTCATACATTGGACTTGCAGCTATTTAGCATATGATTAGTTCTGCAGATTTTTTACATGTATCTGCATTGTTACCGCTTTGCTCCTAAAATTCTAAATGTAAATTTTTGTTATTTTGTTAGTATTTTGTAAATCCACCTTTTGGCTTTCAGCTCTGCCTGAATCCTTCTGGGCATACTCTCGATCAGATTCAAGCATGTCTCGACCAAAATCTGTTCCCAGGTCTCTTCTACACGTTTCCAATGTTGGTGCATAGTGGTCGACTCACTTGGGTTCTTCAACTCTACCCACAAGTGTTCGATTGGGTTGAGGTCTGGGGACATGGGGGCCAGTGGCGTACATACTGAAATAAGGGTCCCATTGCAAGGATAAAACCAGGCCCCCCACACAGGACAGAGAAGGGTTTCTGCCTAAACCCCTTTCAATAACCCTTGGGCCATTTTTTCCACTACCTCATTTGCTAAAAGTAGTTCTTTTAGAGGGTAGTTTTCACCCCCAATAGAAGAGGTACTGGGCCCCATAGCAGTCGCATGGTCTGCCGCATTGGTAGTTACGCCGCTGGTGGGGGCGGATCCAGCACCTCTTCTTCAATGTCATTGAACCATTTCTTGGCCAATCTCGACGTATGGTTTGGGTTGTTGTCCTGCTGGAACACTGTCGTCCTTTTCATACCCATAGTACTGGAGTGTACGAAGTAACTTGTCTTGTAGGATCCTCACATATATCTCTGCATTGAGTCCACCATCGATCCTGGTCAATTATCCAACGCCTTTTGGCTGTGAAACAACCCCATATCCTCAGGCTTCCTCCACCGAACTTGACAGTTCCTCCAATTTCTTCATCCATAAGCCCCTTTCCCCTTGTTTCTTCTAGAACCATTTGACCCATCAGAGCCCAGTCTATTGAATTTTGTCTCATTGCTCCAAATCGCCCGTTTCCAATCTTCTACTGTTTGTACTTTTTTGCAAACTCGAGCCGACGCTTTTTATGACTATGTTGAAGTCGAGGCTTCTTCACCTTTGTTCGGGCCACCATTCCAGACTTGTGTAATGCGGTGCTTACATGGACGCCTGTGATCTCACTGTTACGAAGTATACGAGTCTTCTCCACTGCCGTGTTTGTCACCCCAGAACTGATAGACCTTGTGATGAGCCAACTTGTTGACTCCAATATTTTGCCTGGATGTCCAGCTCTTGGCTTTGGAATGGATGGACAGACTTCATTTTGTTTTCTTCCCGCTGTCATGGCGCTCATGCAGTTTGGCAGTTTTCTTGGCCGAGATACCGCTATCGATGAGCTGGATGATGTGGTTTCTCTTTTCTTGGGAAATCATCTTCATGGCGGCTCCTGGGAATCAACCTAATAACACACTGAGCTATTGGGGAAGGCGAGGACAGGTTGTAATTTGTAGTATCCAAGAAGAAAGAGATTGTTCCACCACCAGGAGCAGAACATTAACAATGCAGTTACACTGACGAGCAAAACGGTAACAATGCAGTAACAGAAGAATCTGCAGAACTAAACCCTAAATAGCTGCAAGTCCAATGTGTAAGATAGCGGAGATAAATGTCTATAAAATGATAGTAAATGCGTATTGGAATAGCGCACCATATGTTGCTGTGGTGCGACCAAAAAGGTTCTTCAACCCTGTCAGTATTCTGAAGACCTAATTTTCTATTATTAGTAAAAAAAAAAAAACAGTAAAAAAAGGCATAAATCGTAGTTTCACATGTTTCTGAGATAAATGACGATGTTTCGGTCATAGTGATTTTTTTTCAAGTCTCATCTATAACAACATGTACTGTAAGAGCAGTGAGACTATGGACTCTTTACTGTAAGAGCAGTGAGACTATGGACTCTTTACTGTAAGAGGAGTGAGACTATGTACTCTGTACTGTAAGAGCAGTGAGACTATGGACTCTTTACTGTAAGATCAGAGAGACTATGGACTCTTTACTGTAAGAGCAGTGAGACTATGGACTCTTTACTGTAAGAGCAGTGAGACTATGGACTCTTTACTGTAAGAGCAGTGAGACTATGGACTCTTTACTGTAAGAGCAGCGAGACTATGGACTCTTTACTGTAAGAGCAGTCAGACTATGGACTCTGTACTGTAAGAGCAGTGAGACTATGGACTCTATACTGTAAGAGCAGTGAGACTATGGACTCTATACTGTAAGAGCAGTGAGACTATGGACTCTGTACTGTAAGAGCAGCGAGACTATGGACTCTGTACTGTAAGAGCAGCGAGACTATGGACTCTTTACTGTAAGAGCAGTGAGACTATGGACTCTTTACTGTAAGAGCGGTGAGACTATGGACTCTTTACTGTAAGAGCGGTGAGACTATGGACTCTATACTGTAAGAGCAGTGAGACTATGGACTCTATACTGTAGGAGCAGTGAGACTATGGACTCTATACTGTAGGAGCAGTGAGACTATGGACTCTATACAGTAAGAGCAGTGAGACTATGGACTCTATACTGTAATAGCAGTGAGACTATGGACTCTATACAGTAAGAGCAGTGAGACTATGGACTCTGTACTGTAAGAGCAGTGAGACTATGGACTCTGTACTGTAAGAGCAGTGAGACTATGGAGCTCTCTGCCTGAGGAGGTGGTGATGGTGAGTACAATAAAGGAGTTCAGGAGGGGCCTGGATGTATTTCTGGAGCGTAATAATATTACAGGCTATAGCTACTAGAGAGGGGTCGTTGATCCAGGGAGTTAGTCTGATTGCCTGATTGGAGTCGGGAAGGAATTTTTTTTTTTTCCTCCCAAAAATTAGGAAAATTGGCTTCTACCTCAGAGGGTTTTTTGCCTTCCTCTGGGCCAACTTGCAGGATAACAGGCTGAACTGGATGGACTGAGGCTTTTTCAGCCTTATAAACTGTTACTATGTTTTCTTCCAGGATTTCGAGGTACAGGTAAGAGTGGGGTGCTGGTGGAGTTCAGTAAGCTTTCCTTCCACTTTTGCTCTTATGGTGACCTCACGAATGAAGAGATGGAGGAAGTCTGTGATTTCCTTCACCAGAAAGTGACGTCACGAGAGGCGACTTCGCTGAGGCAGCTGAATTCCTGTTACAAAGTGTTTTTTAGGTGCGTTACGTTAGCCCCATCATGGTGTCCGCATCACAAGTTATATCTTTTGAGAATGACAGCCATGTTTGGAATGCTGTTGGACGAAAGTTAGTTTCTGACCTTTCTTCTCACCTTTGTCGTCCCCTCCTTGCTCTCCCCTTTCTCCCTCCACTTCCTCTTCCCTCCATCAACCCTTCCCCTTGTCCCACCCTCCTTCCTTTGTAATTTCTGCTGCGTGTAACCCCAGTAATGGCATCACTTGTAGATTCTGGTGTATGATATGTTGTCTTCTCTTCGGTCAGAGTCGCATACAGGAGCAGTGGAGCATGCGCAGAGAAGGTGAACCCTGAGCGCAGTGCACAGCTGAAGACGCTCATTCTCAGCTACTTTGAGGGGAATAATCCACTGGATGAGCCTGAGGAAGACCACTCTGCAGACGAGCTCAGTCAGTTGAAGGTACAGTTCATGGGCAGTGGTGGACATGTCCTGACCTCATATTATCACTTCTAATGATGTAGCCTTCAGAAGGCAGAGGCAATAAGGAGAAGCTCCACAAGGAAGACTGTCTTATAATGGAATGTCCCATGGTGATTAACACTGATGATAAAAGGCACATTAGTAAGGTTCTTGTTCATGAATGAAGCTTCTCAGGTAGACTCTTCCCTGGCGGTTCTGTCCTTGATATCAAAAGCCCAGGTAAGAGGTGGCATGTCTGAATCCATTAAGGTGGATAGAAGGGAGACCCGTTACGGAGCACTCTATTTCTGTTTAATGTTAACCTGCGCCCCCGTGATGCACCCAGCGTGACAGAAGTACGTCTTTTTGGCTTAGGCTGAGCATTCTAACGAATTGGTTCTCCTTGTTAGTCCTTCACCTGTAACTCCTCTTGCCTTTGCCTGGGATCAACAGCTGGTATTTGCCGCTCCACACGGAGCTGTTCGGGGTAGTTTAAGAAAGGGCAACCTCTTTAATTACATATTGTGCATGTGAGACCATGGACCAGACCTCTGAAAGAGGGTGTTTCAGGGGTTTTGGCAATTGCACAGCGACTAGAGTAATATGGCAGCTTAAAGATCTTGCCTACCTCTGTATAGAATTAGCTTAGGTCCACTACCAATTTGGGTTGGTATCTGCAATTTTGGCAGGTGTCCTATCCTTTGGATTTTTGGTCCAGTTAAGGGCAGAGTACCAGTCCTCTGTCTTGTAGTTCCTCCCCACATCCGATTCCCGATTATGAATTTATTTGGTCTTGTGGTCACCTTTGTTGTCATCGGAAACCAGGCATGCATGTCTAGGAGAGAAGGGCCTGATCGTCAAAATTATGGAGTGACGAATACTTGAACATCTATAAAAATCAGATTACGGTAAGTGCTACTTAGATACCAAGAAGATGGCGCACCCGGCTATAGGGGGCACACCCAGATTTTAGACCACAGAAAATGGTAAAAATAAATAAATAAATCAGTAATTAGTCTTACCGGTAATTGTTTTTCCTGGCGTCTAACATGACCCCACATGGGGGGGGATGTCCTTAGGGGTCACTGTAGGGACAGGAAGTGAGATGAGTTTAAAAGGCCCCTTCCACCAAATGACTGCACCGGATAGATGCAACTTAGGTTTATTTACCCTTTGTTCTAACTTACAATGTTAACATCACACTGTAATACATAATGGACATGGGGGGGTAATAGGAGTGCTGGACTCCTGGAAAAACTGTTACCGGTAAGACGAATCACTGATTTCCAGGACGCACATGGGAGAATTACCAAATGAACATATTAGGGAGGGAGCAAAGCCTGAAGGACTTTCCGAACTATTTGTAGTGTCTACAGAAGGTGTCCTAGCTAGGCCAGGTTGTCGCCTGGGGAGTCTGCTCTATCGTAGCACATGCTCTTTCAGCCCAGGAGGTAAATGTCACCCTGGCTGAGCCATAATGGAAACCGGGCAAGGTTTGTTTTGGAGTAGATATGCTTCCTGGATAGTCTGTTTGATCCATCTGGCAAAATACTTTTTCGTTACTTTTTTTCCCTTTTAGGCTTCCTCCAAATTGAATGAAAAGGTTTGAGTCCTTTCTTCCGGCCTCTGTATTTTGTAGATATCTGAGAACCGTCCTCTGTACATCTAGGCAGTGAAAACTCCAGTGGGTTTCTAGGAGAGGCACAAAAAGAGGGCAGGATTATTTCTTGCTCTCTATGGAAAGTGGAGACCACTTTAGGTAAGAAGGCTGGATCTAATTGTAAGATTATTCTTAAGTAGGGTTCCCATGAACGAGGCCTGAATCTCTCCTATCCTACAGGCAGGTGGAATTGCTGCCAAAAAGGCCGTCTTCAATGATAGGTATTTTGGAGCGATGGACTCTAATGGCTCAAAGGATGCTTCACACAGAGAATTTAGGACCAGAGAAAGGTCCCAGGAAGGAATAGTTTGTCTAAGGAAGGTCTCAATCTTCCCATGGCTTTAAGAAATCTTTTAATCCACCAGTGCTCGGCCAATGGGAAGTCAAGAACGGGTGATCAGGCTGAGATCTGCACCTTTATTGTGTCAGGTCTTAAGCCTAGATCTGTGCTATTGAAGGAGAACAGCCCGGATGAACCGAGGAAAGCCAAGAACCAAACTTCTTACAAATCTTTTTATATATTGCAGATGTTACTGACTTCCGGCGATGCTGTAAAGTTGGAATTGCTGTGTCTGAAAGACCCTGCCTCTTTAGCATCTGCCTTTCAGGATCCATGCCATCAAATTACATTTTTTCAAGTCTGGCTGTAACAGAGGTCCCTGGGTAAGAAGGTCCGGTCTCACAAGTGTAGTGACACTGGTTCCTCTATGGCTATCTTCTTTAAAAAAGGGTACCAACTTATTTTTGGCCATGCTGCGCCTACGAACTAAATTCTTCCTGAGCCTTCGCTGATCTTCTGTAGAACCGCAGAAATGAGAGGGATTAGTGGGAAGGCATATGTCATATGCCAGGCTCTGCTGTTCAAGGATCTTGGGTTCCTGTCCCATCCGGACAGAATCAGACTTAGACTTGTAGAGGTCTGGAATGAAATTGTGCCCAAGACCATGGGAATACAGGATGTCATTATCCCCAAAATACACATTGCTTCTCTGATGGTACAACTTTTCCTCTTTTTGAACAAGGATATTTCTGTTGTCAGCACGGCTCATGACAGCAGGAGGGAAAGAGGGAGCCCGGCACCTGCGGGTAGAGGCTGCAGCGCCCACAGACCGCTGGGCTAACAGTACCCCCCTACTTACACCCTCTCTCATCAGGCCTGAAGAGGGGCATTGATGTTCTCTCTAGGTTCCCAATATCTTTCCTCAGGGCCAAACCCCTTCCATTCCACAAGAAACAGAGTTTTATCTCTACTCTTCTTCATCCCCAGAATAGCTTTCACTCCACAGACTGTTTCATCACCGACTGCAAAGTTTTTTTGATTAAACGATTCTGGATGACAGGTCTCAGCAGGGAGACGTGGAAGGAATTTGGTACCCGGAGAGCGGCCGGCAATTTAAGCTTGTAGGAAACATGATTCATTTGCTAGAGGATCTCAAATGGACTGATGAAGCTTGACCCAATTTGTAAAAGGGTATTTTGAGCCGGATGTATTTGGAGGCAAGCCACACTTTATCACCAGGATGGAACTTAGGAGAATCTCTACGTCTTTTATCAGCGGCCTCCTTCATGCGCACAGAAGCCTCTTTCAGAGCTCCTCTGGTCTCCTCCCAGATTTTAGAGAACTCTCTTGAAGTTGCATCCGCAGTAGGGATACCAGAAGTAGAAGACACCAGGAGTGGGATGTTAGGTTGTTGACCATAAGCAACAAAAAATGTCTCGCTCACATGATTGTTGTAAGTAAATTCAGCCCAGAGAAATGGTTCAACCCAGTTGTCGTGATGAGTGTTAGTGAAGTGGAGCAAAAGGTTGGTAAGAATTTGGTTGACACGCTCCACTTGACCGCTGGACTGCGGATGATGCGCCGAAGAGAAGTCCAGAGATACATTCAGTAGCTTGCAGAGAGCTCTCCAGAATTTTTATGTTAACTATAAGCCTCCATCAGACACACTACGGAGAGGAAAGCCATGGAGACGGAAAATGTGCTCGATACATTTCTTGGCCAGTTTGAGAGCAGGAGGGAGTACAGGCAGAGGAACGAAATGCACCATTTTTAGAGAAGCAGTCTACCACTACCCAAATCATAGAACCAGCAGAGGAAGTGGGCAGATCCATAATAAAGTCTATGGCTATTTGTTGGCAGGAAACCTCAGGAAGAGGAAGCAGAAGGCCTTGCTGGACGTTGTTTGGAAGTCTTATTTAGCGCACAGGATGGACAAGTAGCGATAAATTCTTGGATGTCTTGTCGCATGTACGGCGACCAGTACCGCTGCGCATGACCTGACACTTTAGATGAATGGCCCCATAGTAAGACCTGCTTTCTGAGAGACTCTGCAACAAAAGTCTTTTCCAGGTGGAATCTCTGATGGCTTGATAGGACGGACAGACAGATTTAAGCTGGATCAATAATATGTTGGAGCTCCTCCTCCTGGTTGGTAGAATCAAAGGATAGAGAGAGAGAGAGAGAGAGAGAGAGAGAGAGAGAGAGAGTGAGTGTGCATCTGCTTTTGATGTTCTTGTCTGCAGCACAAAAGTAAAGAACAAAATCAAAACAGGCAAAGAACAGAGACCATGTAGGTTGTCGAGTGTTGAGTTTCTGCGCAGACTGCATATAGGTGAGGTTCTTGTGCTCAGTATAGATCACCACAGGATGACCGTCTCCCTCCATAAGGTATCTCCATTCCTCCATTGCCTTCTTGAAGGCCAACAACTCTCTGTCCCCAATTAAGTAGTTGCGCTCAAGAGGAGAGAAGGCCCTGGAGAAGAAGCTACAGGTTGTCATCTTACCCGAGGAAGACTTTTGTGAAAGCACCGCCCCAGCTCTAATAGAAGATGCATCCACCTCCAAGAAAAAAATGCTTTCTCGCATCAGGAAAATGGAGTATTGGAGCCATAGAGAAGGCCTGCTTCTAGGCTTTAAAGGCTGATTCATCCTCACCTGTCTCCCCTTTGTGGGTCAAGGCTGAGATGGGAGCTGTCAGGGAAGAGAAGTGTGGCACAAACTGGTTGTAATAGTTGGCGAACCCCAGAAAATGTGGAATTGCCTTTTAGACCAGAAGGACGAGGCAACTTCAAAATCAGAGCTTCTCAGGATCCATCTGCAGGCCAGTATCGGATATTATGTACCCCAGAAATGGAAGCGAGGATTGTTCAAAAATACGTTTTTTTAAATTTATAGGACCAGACGGACCTGTTTCCGGTGGGAGACCAAATCTGAGAAGATTAGAATGGCGTCAAGATCACCACAACACAGGAATAAAGTAAGTCTCTGAAGATATCATTAAAAGGGTTCTGCTGTTTAAATTGATCTATCCTCTGGATAGATCATCAGCATATGATCAGCGGGGGTCTGACACCCAGGACCCCTGCCGATCAGCTGTTTAAGAAGGCAGCGGCACTGGCAGTAGTGCAGCGGCCTTCTCGCTGTTTACCGCAGGCCCAGTGACATCACGACTAGTATTACTGGCCTGGGCGCAGCTAAGCTCCCTTCAAGTGAACAGCGCTTAGCCCCGCCCAGCCACTGATACTAGTCGTGACGTCACTGGGCCAGCGGTAAGCGGGAAGAAGGCCGCGGCGCTACTGCCTTCTCAAACAGCTGATCGGCAGAAGTCCCAGGTGTCGAACCCCCGCCGATCAGATGCTGATGATCGATCCAGAGGATAGATCATCAGTTTAAAAAAACTGCAAAACCCCTTTGATGAATTCTTGGAATACTGCAGGGGCATTGCTTAGCCTGAAGGGCATCACCAGATACTCATAGTGACCGTCACGGTTGTTGAAGGCGGTCTTCCACTCATCACCTTGACGAAGTCGGATGAAGTTGTAGGCCCCACGCAAATCTAATGTAGAGATGATCTTTGCTCCCCTGAAGTGGTCAAACAAGTCTGGAATAAGGTATTTGTTCTGGACTGTGATTTTATTGACACCCCTATAATCGATGCATCGCCAAAGAGAACCATATTTTTTCTTCACAAAGAAGAAGCCAGCGCCAGCCGGAGAAAATTTTCTTTAATATACCTGGACATGGCTTGTGTCTCTGCTGGAGACAGGGTATAAATACCACCACGGGGAGGCGAAGAACGAGGAACCAGGTCAATAGGACAATAATAAGGCCTGTGTGGAGGTAACATCTCGGCCTCCTTATTGAACATGTCCGCATAGGCTGCAGGCAGATCTTGAGGATTGGGTGGTATCTGGGTTAACCGAGCAGGCTGAAAGACATTTTCCAAGGCAGCACCGCCCCCAACGAAGCAACTCTCTGGACTTCCAATCAAGAACTGGTTCATGGATAGGGAGCCATGGTAGTCCCAGAAGGAGAGGATGAGGCAGACTTGGAAGAACCAAGAACGAAATCTCTTCAATATGGAGAGCTCCCATCTGCAGTTTTACAGGTTCAGTAGTTAATTGTACAAACTCGATCAATTGTCTCTGCAGTCGTCGAACTGGAATACGATATCGATCCACTATGGCTTGCTGCAGAAAGTTTCCTGCCGATCCAGAAGAGCCATCTCTGTGAATCGATTATCTCCAAATGACAAAGTTGCGGGCAGAGTCAGCGGTAGAGGGGAATTATCTTCACTTAGGGTTGCCTCTCCAACAGACCCTAGGCTCGGGAGTTTCCTGTCTTCAGAGGACAGGATAGAGGGTACATTCCGACCGGCCAGTTCATCCTTAATTTTCCCAGAAAGATTAGCCCAATTCAGAGGCAAGGGTCCGAAACTGGACTCGATACTGGCACACAGACTGACTACCTTGATACAACTGCAGTGTAGAAGACACTGCCAAGGTGGTGCATCCTGGCTCGTCAAACACCCTACGGAAAGCCTCTAGGAAGGCCTGTAGATTCATAATGACTGGGTCACTCCTCTCCCAGAGTGGGTTAATCCAGGCCGGGGCTTCTCCTGTAAGGTGCGTCATTAAAAAAGCGACCTTGGCTCTGTCAGAAACAAACTGATGTGGCAACAGTGCAATGCGCAGAGTGCACCGATTAATGAATCCTCTGACCGCTTAGGGTCTCCATCAAAGCGTGGCGGAGCTGATAGACAGGGCTAGATCCTGGCACATGGGGAGTAGGCGGAGCAGATACCAGGTTAGTCGCAGCTGGAGTTGCAGGGTTGGTGGGCATCAGGTCATTAAGATGCATGTTCACACTGTGCAGATAGGACAGCATCCTATCTGCAAAGCCATCTTCCATTACAATTCGGTGAGGCTTGGAAGGAAGTCCGGAGTCAGGGCAGGCAGCAAACAAGCAAGGTCCATAAACAAAGTCAAAGGTCAGAGGCAGACGGCGAATGAGCAAAATCCGTTAAATCAAGAAGCAGGTTTCGGTACACAGAAAAGCTGAAATTCTAAAAACACCTTAACACTAGGAACTAGACAGGCTAGTGACCGAGATTGCTCAGGCGCCTTCCTGGGGCACCAAGTGCCTTTAAATACTTCCTGCAACCCGGCCATAGGCTCGGGAGATGGAGGGCGTGTACGTCCTGCGAGATACACCCGTGCACGCCCCCTAACAACCGGTGCAGGACTCGAGCAGGAAGTAAGCTCTGGCATGGAACACAGATACAACAATTAAGCTACGTGCTGCCTGCGCATGGCAGTAGGAGGAAAAGATTGAGCCTGTCCCCCCTGCCTGCAGGTAGGGGCAGCAGCGCTGGCACGGACCGCTGGGCTAACAATGACCTATCTGCGCAGGTCAGCTGTTTGAGGTGACGGCACGCGCAGTGTGCACGTGCCGTCTCTCTTCCTGCTCTCCGTTGTATGTCTATAGTACAGCAGCAGCAGACAGGAAGAGAGAAGGTAGACGGCACGTGCGCACTGCATGCAACATCTCATAAAGCTGATCGGCGGGGTGCTGGGTGTCAGACGAGATTATGACGTATTGGGGCCTTGTGCTGCATAGGGCCTAGTTTGGAAGCCAAAGATTAGACCGTACTGGAGCGGGGATATTTTGTAGGATGCCCCACATGGCCAGGACCTGACTCTCTTTGAAGCATTCCTAAATATCTTGCAATATAATGAGCAGTTTCTGCCACAAGGTTTGACATTTGACCTCTTATTCAAAATCGGTCCAGTGCTTGACTATTTTAACACCATATTGGCCCAAATATACATCCCTGAAAAATTGGTCTCTGTAGAGGCGTCCCTTTAAATTCTGCTAGTGCTGGCCCCAAAGTATGGATTTAAAATGTAAAGCCGTGGGAGAATAACTCAAGGACAGCCACAGGCTTAGAGACCATGAAGAAAAGGGTAGGAGGACTGACCCCTCCGCCCCATTGCTAGGAGTGGTGAGAACATTGTGTGGGGTTTGATGCACTCACTGCTGGTCCAGGGTTACCAGTGGATAACTTCTAGATGCCTCAGTTCCTCAGAGGAAATGCAGCGTGTGGCATTTTGCACAAAAGACAGAGAAACCTCCCATATAACACAGATTGCGCAACCACTTTGAAGGTGCGAAATTTAGTGAGAACACGGTCAAGTATAAACCAAGACTTACGGTTCCTTCTAAAAGTATTCACCACTACTCTACACCTACGCCGGCCCTATGGCTCGCCTCGGGGAGGAGACTGGAGAAGCCGGCCCTATGGCTCGCCTCGGGGAGGAGACTGGAGAAGCCGGCCCTATGGCTCGCCTCGGGGAGGAGACTGGAGAAGCCGGCCCTATGGCTCGCCTCGGGGAGGAGACTGGAGAAGCCGGCCCTATGGCTCGCCTCGGGGAGGAGACTGGAGAAGCCGGCCCTATGGCTCGCCTCGGGGAGGGGACTGGAGAAGCCGGCCCTATGGCTCGCCTCGGGGAGGAGACTGGAGAAGCCGGCCCTATGGCTCGCCTCGGGGAGGAGACTGGAGAAGCCGGCCCTATGGCTCGCCTGTATTTTGCACCTGAATTCCTCCAATAAAGAAGCCTTCTGGTTACTGCAAACCCTGACTCTCTGGACTTTCCCATTGAGGTCCACCACGCCGTACCATCCCTTCCGGAGATCAGCACCTTGTGGTGACACCTCAACAGTGTCCAGAGGACCCAGCGTAGCGTTGGGGCCACCCCCAAACCCCACAAGCAGGGGGTGGTCTCCCTTCTGCCAGCACAGCACTGCTGTGACTGCCTTTCCCTTACTTCCCACTGTTTTCAGCTCCAAACCTCACAGAACAGATAAGGAGGATAAATCGCACTTAGACAGGCAGGAGCTTCTCTGCTCTTCAAAAGATGTATAGAAGCAGTTCTTTTATCAGGCTCTGGATCTCGGCTAGCTCTGACACGCTCCACTTCCTCCCAGGCGTCTTGAGTCTGTTAGCAGAGACAGATTTTGCCTGATAACAGGCAGTGGACTGCAACTTAGGGACCTTAGTGGCCATAACTTTACAGATTTTTTTCAGATGCAGGCAGATGTTTTAAAAAGGAGTGATTTTAGAAATTAGCTACTTAAACCATTCTCTATTAGGCTACTTTCACACTAGCGTTATTCTTTTCCGGTATTGAAATCCGGAAAAGGGTCTCAGTATAGGAAAAAAAAAAACGCATCAGTTTTGTCCTAATGCATTCTGAATGGAAAGCAATCGGTGCATCAGGATGTCTTCTGTTCCATCCCTTGTATGGCCAAAATCCTGGAACAATACTGCACTTGCTGCATTCGGCATTAATTTCCATAGAGATGTATCAAAGAAGACTTTATTATCATTGCAATTCACATCATAATCGCAACGAAATGCGTTTCCTAGCTCGCAAGTTTCCAGCTGCAATGCACAGGATTACATACTAAGTAGTGTGTGGATATCAAAACAAAAGATACATACAAACCCATAATATACTAAATAATCACTTCTCCGCCAGCCGACCCACCCACCGCCATTAAACACTTGATCATATAATCCAATCACCCAAAGCTTGAGAAAATTTCTATACATACTGTGCATAGCAAAACCCAAATACTATTCTACTACCTAAAGTGGCAGTGTGCAAAACACCAACACAAGTGTCCGCGCGCCGGTGCAAAACACCAACACAAGTGTCAGCGCGCGGGTGCAAAACACCAACACAAGTGTCAGCGCGCGGGTGCAAAACACCAACACAAGTGTCAGCGCGCGGGTGCAAAACACCAACACAAGTGTCAGCGCGCGGGTGCAAAACACCAACACAAGTGTCAGCGCGCGGGTGCAAAACACCAACACAAGTGTCAGCGCGCGGGTGCAAAACACCAACACAAGTGTCAGCGCGCGGGTGCAAAACACCAACACAAGTGTCAGCGCGCGGGTACAAAACACCAACACAAGTGTCAGCGCGCGGGTGCAAAACACCAACACAAGTGTCAGCGCGCGGGTGCAAAACACCAACACAAGTGTCAGCGCGCGGGTGCAAAACACCAACACAAGTGTCAGCGCGCGGGTGCAAAACACCAACACAAGTGTCAGCGCGCGGGTGCAAAACACCAACACAAGTGTCAGCGCGCGGGTGCAAAACACCAACACAAGTGTCAGCGCGCGGGTGCAAAACACCAACACAAGTGTCAGCGCGCGGGTGCAAAACACCAACACAAGTGTCAGCGCGCGGGTGCAAAACACCAACACAAGTGTCAGCGCGCGGGTGCAAAACACCAACACAAGTGTCAGCGCGCGGGTGCAAAACACCAACACAAGTGTCAGCGCGCGGGTGCAAAACACCAACACAAGTGTCAGCGCGCGGGTGCAAAACACCAACACAAGTGTCAGCGCGCGGGTACAAAACACCAACACAAGTGTCAGCGCGCGGGTACAAAACACCAACACAAGTGTCAGCGCGCGGGTACAAAATACCAACACAAGTGTCAGCGCGCGGGTACAAAATACCAACACAAGTATCAGCGCGTGGGTACAAAATACCAACACAAGTGTCAGCGCGCGGGTACAAAATACCAACACAAGTATCAGCGCGCATATGCAGAGTTAAACAACAACCCTATTTGCTGAAATAACCTCTTCCTCAATCTGTTTGTGCTTTAAGGGTCCTCTAGGGTCCGGGGTCATTTCCTGGGTGAGTGCGGTTTCAGATTATACTGCCGACCCTTTCATACAGGCAGCGTACACATATCCAGCCTCAGCAGCTCAACAGCCACAATTCTCTGACTATTCTGCCTCCTACAATTACTGTACCAAACCGTAATGCAGAGAGAATCCTCCATGAGACGGGAGCCGAGCGTTCGCCAGTGTCCTCAGTGAGTGGGCCTTCATGTCGACTCTTGTGATATGAAGCCCCAGAAACCTCATCACTTTCTACCTCCTCACCGTCCTCCGACTCTTCTGCTATACTGAGGTCCAGGTTACTCTCTGAGCACCACCTGATTAGACTCTGGACGTCTCCCTGTAACAACTCTCATCATTCTCTGATATCAATCCCATAACGGTGGTGTCCTCAACTAATTTCCCTGTGGTGTTAGATGAGTAGATATGGTGACCACAGCCAGACTGAGGACACCTGGATTTAATATTAAAGTAGCTGACTCGCGGCCTCCCATCTTTACTCTAAGCCAAGCTTCTCGAAAAACTTCTGAGGTTAGGGTTAACCCTAAGCAGGACTAAAATCAATGCCTTACACCCTGGTGTGCGTATTCGGTTTTCCACATGAGGCAGGGCAGAATGGAGCGCTACTGATCTTCATCCTCCTCTTGGGCACTGGAATAATGGTAGAAGCCTTCGTTCTGGGACTGTTTTCCAGCTGCAGTGAGAGATGAAACTCCTACTGATCAGCGCCAGACTGTACATTTGTGGACAAAAGTTTTGAGAATTACATAAATATTGGAAAAGTTGCTGCTTAGGTTTTTATAATAGCAATTTGCATCTACTCCAGAATGTTATGACGAGGGATCAGATGAATTGCATAGTCCTTCTTTGCCATGAAAATTAACTTAATCCCAAAAAAAAACTTTCCACTGCATTTAATTGCTGTCATTAAAGGACCTGCTGAGATCATTTCAGTAATTGTCTTGTTACCTCAGGTGAGAATGTTGACGAGCACAAGGCTGGAGATCATTATGTCAGGCTGATTGGGGTAAAATGACTTGACCTGTTAAAAGGAGGGTGATGCTTGAAATTATTGTTCTTCCATTGTTAACCATGGTGACCTGCAAAGAATCGCGTGCAGCCATCATTGCGTTGCATAAAAATGGCTTCACAGGCAAGGACATTGTGGCTACTAAGATTGCACCTCAATCAACAATTTATAGGATCGTCAAGAACTTCAAGGAAGGAGGTTCAATTCTTGTTAAGAAGGCTTCAGGGCGTCCAAGAAAGTCCAGCAAGCGCCAGGCTAGTCTCCTAAAGAGGATTCAGCTGCGGGATCGAACTGCCACCAGTGCAGCGCTTGCTCGGGAATGGCAGCAGGCAGGTGTGAGCGCATCTGCACGCACAGTGAGGCGAAGACTTGTGGAAGATGGCCTGGTGTCAAGAAGGGCAGCAAAGAAGCCACTTCTCTCAAAAAAAAAACATCAGGGACAGATTGATCTTCTGCAGAAAATATGGTGAATGGACGGCTGAGGACTGGGGCAAAGTCATATTCTCCGATGAAGCCTCTTTCCGATTGTTTGGGGCATCAGGAAAAAGGCTTGTCCGGAGAAGAAAAGGTGAGCGCTACCATCAGTCCTGTGTCATGCCAACAGTAAAGCATCCTGAGACCATCCATGTGTGGGGTTGCTTCTCATCCAAGGGAGTGGGCTCACTCACAATTCTGCCCCAAAACACAGCCATGAATAAAGAATGGCACCAAAACACCCTCCAACAGCAACTTCTTCCAACAATCCAACAACAGTTTGGTGAAGAACAATGCATTTTCCAGCACGATGGAGCCCCGCGCCATAAGGCAAAAGCGACAACTAAGTGGCTCGGGGACCAAAACGGTGACATTTTGGGTCCATGGCCTGGAAACTCCCCAGATCTTAATCCCATTGAGAACTTGTGGTCAATCCTCAAGAGGCGGGTGGACAAACAAAAACCCACTAATTCTGACAAACTCCAAGAAGTGATGATGAAAGAATGGGTTGCTATCAGTCAGGAATTGGCCCAGAAGGTGATTGAGAGCATGCCCAGTCGGATTGCAGAAGTCCTGAAAAAGAGGGGCCAACACTGCAAATACTGACTCTGCATAAATGTCATGTAATTGTCGCTAAAAGCCTCTGAAACGTATGAAGTGCGAGTAATTATATTTCACTACATCACAGAAACAACTGAAACAAAGATCTAAAAGCAGTTTAGCAGCAAACTTTGTGAAAACTAATATTTGTGTCATTCTCAGAACTTTTGGCCACGACTGTAGAATGTGGACTCCATCCGGCCCAGTGACCTGGTAACATCGGCTTTCTCCGTGATGGAAACCAGTTTGCTCTGATCTTCTTTATGTGCCAGTAACATTTCAACCTCTCCTCCTCTTTCCACGCTGCTATCAAAGCGTTCTAAGAACTGGTTTGATGTATGAGGAAACCCAGGGTCCAAACTGACAACCCATATCTCCCTTATAATCAGTACCAACCCTAATTCCCTTCCACCTACTCCATGAATTCTTCATCCTGACACCTTTTGTCAGTTCTCTGGGCTTCTGTATAAGGTAGCACATCCCCAGACTTGTAGGCAGCATCTCTTCCCCCCATCAGGACCTGCACACTGCTATTATATATCTTAATAACCTTATTTTTAACGACTACATCCCTCCACAAGGCTGCACAGTCTAAGATCGCTGACTGATACCCTCCAGTCCTTCCCCGGTGAAGAAATGTCCTAGTGCGTACGGTTATTGGATATATCGTTTCCATGGTTACGACCACCCTGCAACTATGGCCAGGTGGATGTTTGGTAAAAATCCCGAAAAATTAAAAGACCCTGGACATAGAATACCCTAGACCCTAACTCTAACCAGCCGTTCATTTTATCCGTAGGGATGGGACTGATTGTATCGTAGGGTTGGTTCTATGAGTACTTTTGGGGCAGTTTTTTTCAGAAGGATTGGTTTTACCAGTTGGATTGGGACTAGTTATGTTTGTGGAGTTGTTTATATCAGTCAGGTAGAGGATAGGGTTTTTCCAGGTATCGAATTTTCGATACCCATTCAATACTTTTGTCTGGTATCGACCTCAATACCGGGATTTGAAAGTTTTCGATACTAGGATACTATCAGTGCGCTCCGTGTTCTCAGCAGCACAGGGAGGAAGGAAGCAGTCTCTCCCTCCCCCTGTGCCGCTGCCACCAATGAGGAGAGAGGGGCGGGCACACTGTGCCACCAATGAGGAGAGAGGGCGGGCGCACTGCGACCAATGAGGAGAGAGGGGCGGGCGCACTGTGCCACCAATGAGAGAGGGGCGGGCGCACTGTGCCACCAATGAGAGAGGGGCGGGCGCACTGAGCCACCAATGAGGAGAGAGGGGTGGGTGCACTGCGCCACCAATGATTTAATACTGGGGAGGGCGCACTGCGCCACTAAGTTACCGTTTAATACAAATACAGAAGGCTGGGTGCAGAATCGCATAGCCGTCGTCCAGCCTCTATGAAAGGAAGCTGTGATCAGTGGCAGTTAACCCCAGGGGTTAACTGCCGCTGATCGCAGCTTCTTGTCATAGAGGCTGGACGACGGCTATGTGATTCTGCTACCGCCACCCACCTCCTGTATTAAACGTTAATTATCATTGGTGGCGCACTGCGCCCTCCCCAGTATTTAATTATTGGTGGCGCAGTGCAACCCCCCCCAGTATTAAAATCGTTGGTGGCCGGGGCCACGGGTCCCTTCCCCTCCTCCTCTTTGGTGGTGCAGTGGCAGCTTCTGATCGGAGCCCCAGCAGTGTAATCGCGGGGCTCCGATCAGTTACCATGGCAGCCAGGACACTACTGAAGACGTCCATGGTAATCTCCCTGCTGCTGTGTGTACTTTGCACCGGGCAGCTGGGAGACTGTGCCGTCCTATTCACCCTAAGGGCCCTTTCACATGAGCGAGTTTTCCGCGCGGGTGCAATGTGTGACGTGAACGCATAGCACCCGCACTGAATCCTGACCTATTCATTTCAATAGGTCTGTACATGAGCGTTTTTTTCACGTATGAGTCCTGCGTTGTGTGAAAATCGCAGCATGTTCTATATTCAGCTTTTTTCACGCAGCCCTGGCCCCATAGAAGTGAATGGGGCTTCAGTAAAAAATGCATTGCACCCGGAAGCACGTGCGGGTGCGATGCGTTTTTCACTGGTGGTTGCTAGGAGATGTTGTTTGTAAACCTTCAGTTTTTTATCACGCGCGAAAAACGCATCAAAACGCATTGCACCGGCGCGGGAAAAACTGAACAAGTGAACGCAATCACAGACGCAACTGACTGAACTTGCTTGCAAAATGGTGCGAGTCCCTGAACACATCCGGAGCCGATCCGTCACGCCCGTGTGAAAGGAGCCTAATAGAGCTCTGTCAGGGGGAACAGGACAAGGGAGAAAAAGTGTAAAAAAACACACCAAAATATTAAGTTTAAATCACCCCTTTCCCAATTTGACATGTAGTAAAAGGCTGACATGTCAGCCTGCATTTGTGGGAGGGGCGTAGGCTCGCTTAAAAGGGAGCACGCCCCCTCCTTCACTTGCGTGCGTTTTCGGTGCCATCTCCCACCACGAGCGTCACGCCCTCCCTCACAGCGCGCCATCTCAGGTAAGTAGGGCTCCTCTGGTCCACCGTCGCACTCGTCGGACTAACTGGGTAAGTGCTCCCCTCCTTCCGCTTCTTCGCTCCTTACCCCGCGCCCTCTTCGGTTCCCACGATTCCCCACTCAGCTCCCAGCCGGGCTGCGCCGCACTTCCTGCTTGACCAGGGTCACGTGGGACGCTAGGTCTGGGGTTGGCGGCTCGGCCCCTGGTTGCCCCGGCAACGAGCTCGCGTCCCCGGCTTCCACCCACGTGACCTCGGCGCTGGCGGGTGCCGCGCGGCGTTCGCTACTCCCGTCATGGCGCCAGTTCAATCCATGGCCCCGGCGCCCTTGGCATGGGGGGCGGAGCCGGCGAGGTGATGGGGCACTCAATGTGGCCGCGCCATCCGGTCCCCGGCTGTTCTCAGGCCGGGGGCGGCATTCCGGCCATGAAGGCCCTTGGGTGTGCAGGCAGATTCTCCATGCGGCGTCTCCGTTGCCTCAGCAACGGTGTCGGCACCCCGCCCTGCAGCATGCCTTGAGCGCCCCCTCCTGGCTGGCGGGTGTCATTACCGTTAATCATAATCGGGGGGGTATCTGAAGAATGGCTTGTCTCATGGTAGGGCAATTGTGGTATTGAGGCTATTAAGCCCCGCAGGTCGTAGCACGGTTGGCAAGGAATTGGGGTCAATCAGCGCCCCCTTCTGGCTTGCGGGTGTCTTTTCAAAAAAAAATAAAAAATGGTTTGTTATTGTTGACTGTGAGGACGCGTGCAGGTCCGCGGTTCTCCCCCTCACGGCATCTAAATTCTTTTCTGAACCACAGGTGCTACGCCTTTTTCGGTGCGCATCAACCAGTTTTTGCTCTCACTCGATCCAGTCCGAGCCAACCGTCGCTCTGTCACTTCGCAATCCACGGATTTTTGGTAAAATACCATTGTTCTTACCACACTTCTTTAGTGCACGTAGCTAGGCAACTTCCTTGGTTCTTCTCACCCACGGGTAGGGTCACTTTCAGTCACTGGTTGTCTCGTCATGTACCAAGTCACGTTCATCACCATGCCGGCGGCACTTTCATCTCAGTTGGCTGTTTGGGGCAGGCCTATGGATCGATGGACGGCACGGTCAGGCTTCGCCTCTGGCCTTCCTACGGCCGCACCCTGCCAGGCATCCGCTCCTCCGTCCATCATAGGCCTGTCACTTTCAGACTTGTGCTTTGGACCATTTGCAGCCTGCGCCTTCCCAGGCCGTGCAAAGGTCTCATCCGGTGCCTGTCATGTTCATAGCTCACGTCAATTTCCGTCCGGGTGTCTGTCACACTCATGCTGCTCACTCTTGTCATGCATCATCTGTCATCAGGTCACGCCTCAGGCTTACGTATGTTCTTTTTCATTGTATTCCATTGCCGTTATTTTTTGTTTTTCATAATCTGTTGCCTGTTACGCTTCAGGCTTACGTTTGTTTTTTATAATCTGCGGCCTGTTACGCTTCAGGCTTACGTTTTTCTTCCAGGTTGGGTGCCTGTCTCGGTTCAGGCTTAAGTTTATTTGTTATCTGTTGCCTGTTACGGTTCAGGCTTACGTTTTTTTGTTTTTCATAATCTGTTGCCTGTTACGCTTCAGGCTTACGTTTTATTTTCTGTTTTTAATCTGTGGCCTGTTACGCTTCAGGCTTACGTTTTCCTTTCCAGGTTGGCTACCTGTTACGTTTCAGGGTTAAGTTAATTTGTTATCCGTTGCCTGTCACGCTTCAGGCTTATGTATTTCATTTATCATCATCTACTACCTGTTACGTTTCAGGCTCACGTACCAAAAACCCCGCGATTGTTATCTCTCACAGGTCAGGCTCTCGTCGCTAACGTACCATGACTGTCATCTGTCATTTTTGCCCATTCTGCACCAGGCTTACGTTCATGGTTTATTTTGCAAACTGTTGCGTATCAGCGTTGCATTGTTATTTACCAATTCTATCGCTTATTACGTTTTCAGACTCGTTCCATTTGTTTCGTCGGTACTAATCCAGGTTTGATGTTCTTTAAAAAAATAAATAAAAATAAAATCACGGCCTGGTAGCTTGTACGTCACTGCACACCTTAGTCTGGCATGGTCCTCCACAGTAACGCCCGTTTTTGTAGAACTAGGCACTCGCCACCTTAAACTCTTCATTCACCAGTCACGCCTCGGGTGTCGCCTCTCAGTACGGGGCCTCCAGCTCAGCTCTTTTTTGGTTTGTCACCTCACAGCTGCAGCATGTCGCATATCTCCAACATCGAGGAGGCCCCATCCGTTCCCGAGACACCCGCATCCGAGCAGCCCAGCTCCTCATCACTAAGGAGTTGGACTATTGCAAAGTTGATTGCGGAACTAAACAGAAGGGGGATTCAACACCCGGCTTCCGCCCGGAAAGCTGAATTATATAGGCTGCTCATGGCAGAACCGGCTGCCCCGGACTTGGAGCAAGTCTCTATGTCCACATTGCAGGTGTCACTGACGCAGCTGCACGCCATGATGAACACTATTGCCTCCTCAGTCTCGGACGTGCAGTCCAGACTCCTGGCTGTCGAGTCTCATCAGGGGCTGGCATCCGTCCATCCAGGGTCTCCTTTGCCTGTAGCCTCCACTTCCGTGCTCGTTCCCCCAGGTAGGGTCCCTTGCGCACCTGAGGTAGCTCCTGCATACTTCATCCCTAGCAGCATTAAAAAGGACATTCTAGAGGGCAAGGACGTCAATCTGGCGTCCATCCTAATAGCTACCCATGACACGATAGAGAGCAAGACCATAGCTTGCGGCGACATGTCAGTCGTCCTCAAAGCTAGGGATCCCCACCTCAACAGAAAGTTATCCATTACGGAGTTTGTCCTGGCGTTTAGCTTGTTCAGGGACGTCATCTGTTCTGTCCATCCTGAGAGGCGGGAGGAGTTAGATACATATCTTTACAGGGTCACGGACTTGGGCCACAAGTACGGTGGGCACGCTTTCTACGATTACCATCGCTCCTTTTCAGCCAAAGCGGCCGCCGCGCTGGTTCAATTCCAGCATATCACGAACTGGGCCGCTATGGACATGGAGCTCTTTTGCCGGCATTTCGCAGGGCTCAGGGCCCCAGCATGCGCCTCTTGCCAATCAATTGCCCACTCCGCAGAGTGGTGCCCCAACTCAGGTCCCTCCACGTCCCAGGGCAGGTCCCTCCCCGGCAGCTCTGGGGCCCTTCAGCGGTCTGGCCCATCCACAGACAAGCTAGGGCGGCCGATAGTGTTCCTGGGCAACAGCCAGGTGTGTAATAACTTTAATCAAAATGCGTGTTATTACAACAAATGCAGGGCCCTTCACGTTTGCGCGGGCTGTTTCAGGGCTCACCCCCAGTTGGCTTGTCCTCAAAGGTCCAGGCCATCCTGACTAAGCGGGGTCAATGTGGTTCTGCTAGCATCCCTGCTACAGAATCATCACAACCCTCAGTTCGTGCAGTTCCTGGTTTCCGGGTTCACAGCAGGTTTCCACACAGGCCTGATAGCTCTCCCACAAGCTTCTTGGGAAGGGCCCAACCTGCTGTCGGCAACCAGTGATCCTGAGCCGGTGGGTGCGCTGATCAGGTCTGAAGTAGAAAAGGGGTTCCTCATCGGCCCCTTTTCCTTCATACCCTTTGACCTTTGGAGGATAAACCCCGTGGGCATCGTGTCCAAGCAGTTCACTAATAAAAAACGCTTAATTTATGATTTGTCTGCTCCACATGGCTCCAGCACACCCAGTCTGAATTCTTTGGTGCCCTCCGAGGAGTTTTCAATGAGCTACGCCACCATAGATGAAGCCATTCAGTTGATCCTCAAAGTAGGTCGGGGGGCATGGTTGGCAAAGGCGGACATCGCCGATGCTTTTAAATTACTGCCCATTCATCCACAGCTCTGGAGGTTCTACGGCATCCGGTGGGAAGATCAGTATTTCTTTGCCAATCGCCTAACGTTCGGGTCCAAGAGCAGCCCCTGGCTGTTCGACCAGTTCGCCCAGGCATTGCATTGGATCCTGGTCAACCACTGCGGTTGCCCTCTGGTCATCCATTACTTGGATGACTTTCTGTTAATCGAAAGCCCAGACTGCCGGCCAAGCAAGCTCCAGGCGCTGCTTCAGCTGTTTGCCCAACTCAACGTCCCGGTGGCATCCTCCAAAACAGAAGGCCCGGCGACGGTAATCACCTTCTTGGGCATAATCCTGGACACAGGGAGGATGGAAGCCAGGTTGCCAGCTGAAAAGTTGGTAAAAATCAGGGAGGCCATTGCCAGGTCAGCAGGTAGCAGGACTTGCACCAAGGTAGAGTTGCAGTCCCTGCTAGGCATGCTCAATTTCGCCACCAGAGTCATGCCCCAGGGCAGGGCCTTCATGTCCAGACTCCTGCAGCTACTCCCTTCTGCCCCCGAGCAAGACAGTCTCGTCACCTTGGACACCCAAGCCTTGGCTGATCTGGCCATGTGGCAGGACTTCATGGCCTCATGGAATGGAGTCTCCTTGTTCATACCTCAGCCGGGTCCAGCTTCCACATTGGTTTTTTCGGACGCCGCCGCCTCCAGAGGTTTCTCGGCGATCTGTGGAAACCAATGGTTTGCGGGTGCCTGGCCAGCAGAGGTGTCATCCGCTAGAGCCGCGTTGAAATCATCCCCCTTGTTGGAAGTTTACCCGATTGTAGCAGCAGCCCAGGTTTGGGGCAGTACGTGGGCCAACTCTTCAGTGGTGTTTGTAACCGACAATCAGACAGTGGTGGACATAGTCACCAGGGGCAGATCACAGTCTCCCCAGATCATGTCCTTTGTCCGCAGGTTAGTCTGGCTTTCATTGGAACATAACTTCCATGTGGCATGCAGACACATTCAAGGAGTACATAATGTGGCCGCAGACGCCTTGTCCCGCTTTAATTTCAAAACTTTCTTTCAGGTCATGCCAGAGGCAGACCGTGTGGGGCTATCTCCTCCGATGTACCAAAATCTGGTGATGGATTAAACTTTCTCATTGATTCAGCTAAATCTTTGATGCAGGAGTCTTTATCTCGTAACACTGCCAGAAACTACAGGACCGCATGGAACACCTTCAACAGGTTCACGGGTCTGCATCCGAGACGAGACACCGATAAGACCACGTACATCACAGCTTTCATTGCCTACTGTCACAAGGATCTCAAGCTATCCTTCAACACCATCAAATTGTACTTGTCCGGGGTCCAACATTTCTCCATGTTAGAAGACCCCGAAAGCAGGTCGGTTTTCCTTTCCCAAGCAGTCAGGGCAACCCTCAGGGGCGTTCAGAAAAGCAACCACGTGGCCATCCCGTCCAGGCAGCCTGGTGTCAGGGGATTTGTTTAGAAAGCTTTCCTCCTCCCTAGACGCCTTTCCTTTTGGGCTCCTTTCCAGCACAGTCATCAAAGCAGCAATGTACCTCGGTTTCTACGGGTTCTTAAGACCCGGCGAATTCACCCGCAGTTCAGCCAGGGCCAAGGGTTTAACCAGGGGTCAGCTGGCATGGCACGACGACCATTTCTCCTTATACCTCCTCACGTCCAAAACCATGCAGGTAGGTCCACCGGTGGAGGTACGGTTCTACCAATCTGCCAACGCTTGGTGCCCGGTCCAGGTGCTCGGGAGTTTGCTAGCAGCCCTGGGAGACGCAAGCCCAGACAGCCCGTTGCTCCCGTTCCAGGCCTTGGCCCTCACGACCTCCCAGTTCATCTCGCACGTGCGCACCCTGGCTTCGGGCTTGGGTTTCGACCCAAAGGCCATTTCAGGGCACTCCTTCCGTATTGGGACAGCATCCGCGGCTTCAAAGCATAACGTTCCCGGCCACGTCATCCGGAGAATGGGCCGCTGGCGCTCCTCTTGCTTCACTCGCTACATACCGAACCCCCAAGCCGAAATTTCACAGGCTTTTCACAGTTTGGTACTGTAATTGATCATTGCAATAAAGGTTCTCTCTTCCTACTCAGGTGTGGTTTTTGCCCCCTTTAGGTCTACCCTCGGCATGGCTAAGGGCACACCTCCAGCCATTTTAGTCAAGTAAACAGGTTCCTCTCTGACAGGTTCCCGGTTCGTCATAGCGCTTGCTCTCGGCTGTAGCCTCGACCACAAGTAGTAAAAGGCTGACATGTCAGCCTGCATTTGTGGGAGGGGCGTAGGCTCGCTTAAAAGGGAGCACGCCCCCTCCTTCACTTGCGTGCGTTTTCGGTGCCCCACCCTCCCTCTCCTTTTTCTCTCCTTACTCATCAGGGTATGCCCCCTTTTAGGTCTACCCTCGGCATGGCTAAGGGCACACCTCCAGCCATTTTAGTCAAGTAAACAGGTTCCTCTCTGACAGGTTCCCGGTTCGTCATAGCGCTTGCTCTCGGCTGTAGCCTCGACCACAAATAAAATAAATAAACCTATAACGTATCGCCACGTCCGAAAAGTCCAAACTATTAAAATATTTGTAAAAAATCTCCTGTGCGGTGAACCCTCTAAAAATAAAAACTGCGTGGTTCGGCATTTTTTTTGTTGTTGCCTTGTCTCCCCAAAAAATAGGATAGTACTGTTTGATTATGGGCCGGACGTTCCATAAAATGTCTAAAGCATGCGGCTTTTTTTTTGGGTGGTTTTAATTTATTTTGCGTGTTATCGAGTATCGCAATACTTTTTTATTGTATTGAAACCGAATAAAACATTTTATATCGAAACAACCCTAGTAGAGGATGGTTATCCCAGTAGGGTTAGTGATATGAGTAGGTTTAGGGCTGGTTATGTCTTTGGGCTTATATCACTAGATTTATGGCTGGTTATGTTGGTTATCTCAGTAGGTTTGGGGCTGGTTATGTCTGTGGGCTTATATCACTAGATTTATGGCTGGTTATGTCGGTAAGGTTGGTTATGTTGGTTATCTCAGGTTATGTCGGTAAGGTTGGTTATCTCAGTAGGTTTGGGGCTGGTTATGTCTGTGGGCTTATATCACTAGATTTATGGCTGGTTATGTCGGTAAGGTTGGTTATGTTGGTTAAGTCGGTAAGGTTGGTTATCTCAGTAGGTTTGGGGCTGGTTATGTCGGTAAGGTTGGTTACATCACTAGGTTTATGGTTGATTATGTCACTTGTGGTACATGACGATTTGTTCCTGTCGTCTCATTAGGTTGAAGACTGGAAGGTGCAGGTCTGCAGTGATGTTCGTCTTTTCCTCTCCATTCACCAGGATGAACGCTTTTCTGGTCGAGCTGTTGCTCGTATCTTCCACGGGATAGGTAAGTGACTTCCTTGTTTTAAGTTATTTTGAGGACACACCCAATTTACACTGTTATACAAGCCGTCCACTGACTACGTTACATTGTATCACAGGGTCAGATCTTCAGTGTTGTCCCAGGAAAAGATTTGCAGAAATGTCAGGAGTGCACTGACTTCTGTGAGACGCTGTATATAGGGGTGCACTGACTTCTGTGAGACGCTGTATATAGGGGTGCACTGACTTCTGTGAGACGCTGTATATAGGGGTGCACTGACTTCTGTGAGACGCTGTATATAGGGGTGCACTGACTTCTGTGAGACGCTGTATATAGGGGTGCACTGAGTTCGGTCAGACACTGTCTATAGGGGGGCACTGACTTCTGTGAGACACTGTATATAGGGGTGCACTGACTTCGGTCAGACGCTGTATCCGTGCAGACCATCTCCTGTCCTCATAGGTCTTTTGCCTATTGATACCTTGGAACCATCAGTCCAGTTTGTTTCACAGAGGATTGTCTTGACTGGTGGCCCATGTAACTGTGGCCCCAATGCCATGTTATGTGTCCCCGCCATCCCAATTTTAGGGTCTCCTTTCTGCTCAGTATTGCACTCCACATCCTCCACCATCTGCAGCTTGAACTCAATGTCCTTTTCTGACCCTGCTATGTAGGAAGAGCTGAGACGGGGAAGCATTTCAAACCCTTTCTGCCATTTCTATGAACTGCAGCGGAGAAGTCTATACTTATGGGATGGTCCTCTGGAGTGGGGCAGTGGGGACCACCATTCTCCTGGTCAGTGGAACGCCAGCCTATCAGATGAGATTGCCCTAGGAAGTGCCGCAATCCAACAGTGTGGTCCTTGGAACAAAACAGCTCTCCTTGGTCCAGGCTGGTACATTGTAGCAAACCCTTTGTGTGACCAGCATGGCCTACGCCTTCCACCAGTGTTTGAGAATAGTGGCGCAGAGCGCTGGATCGGTACAGGAATGGCAGACTCCAGCGCATGGACAGGGCTACCGCTGACTGCCTCTCCTTACTGCGCACTCTGAGAGGCCTCGGGTCCAGCCGTATGTCTGGGGCACTGACCCTCAGATATTCTTCTCGCCATCATCAGAACCGCCATCCTGCCTGAACTGATTTGCTTTTCACTTCTTATGAAATGAAAAGAAGAAATCAGAAAATAACCCGCTGAGTGTTGTGGGTATGCTGTGCCGGGAGGGCAGCTGTCTCATCTATTGTCTTTTATGGGGGAGGGTTGGGGACATGTTCCTTAAAGGGGTTGTCCCATGAAAATGATTCTACAGTTTCCACACCGGCCCCCATTTAGCACAGCCACTGACATGTATCTGTACAGCGCCACCTGCTGTTTGTTCTTTTTCTATTTCTTTGTCCTGTTCACTGAGGTGGCCGCACATGCTCAGTTTCATCTTTCAGCTGCCTCCTGAGTTGTGATTTGGAGAGAATGGACACGCCCCCTGAGCTGTAGCAGAAAGGACACTCCCCCTGAGCTGCCAGCTTGAAAAAAATCTAGCAGAGCAATAAATGGGGAGATCTCTGGATCCATGGGAGGTCCAGGGCTGGTTCTAGCGTGGTCAGAAATAGGTTGTCATGTACCATATGATGCCCGATTTTCATTTTTTACATTAGTCATGGCAGAACCCTTTAGAGATCAGTGTCTAGAGCAGGGGAGCCATGTCCATCACATTGATATCACTAGAAGTGTTGTGGTCATGCTCGGTGGCCGGTGGCGAGCTCTTCCTGTATCCTTCTAACTTCTATGTAGAAAGTATAGTGAGCACGCTCTGTAACCTTTGCAGAAGTCACTTATGATGGTTCCATTAGGGTTGAGCGAATCGAGCTTCGGATCAAACATCCGGTCGATTCGTTGCTGTGTAGCTGAATTCGTTTCAGCTGAAGTTGTGCGAGACTTCGGTGAATAAAATTGGTAATCACTTCTGCGTCTTTAAGAACATTTTAAAATGGAAAACCGCAGTTGGGTTTGGTACCGTGGTACCATCCAGTACCAAACTCCACTTCGGATTCCGAATTTTAAATGTTTTTAAAGATGCAGAAATGAATTCCGAATCCATTCACCGAAGTCTTGCACATCTTCAGCGGAAACAAATCTATGATCCGAAGCTCGAGTCTCGGAAGACTAGAAGCTCCACCAGATTTAATCCTGTCTATATGGAGATGTCCAGGGGCCTCCTGCCCCGGCGCCATCATTATAGGCTGTGCAGGAGGATCGGAGTGATCACAGGGCATTAGATCTAGTGACCTATTCCCAAATGATGACTGTTCTGTAGTCAACCAGGGTCCTTCACTCTGCAGAGCCGGGATCTGGACAGGCAGGACTAGTAATGTTGTCTTTGTCCCACAGGCAGTCCGTGTTACCCCGCACAGATTTATGGAAGAGATCGCAGATTTTGGAGGAAATACCTACACTTGGATTTTAACAAAGTCATGCTGCTTTGTAAGGATGAAATTATCAGACTGAAATAACTGTGGGGCAGCATGGAATGGTCCTGCTGAGCGGGCGGTGGAGTTCCGGGTGGTCTGCAGTATTTTATAGTAATTATAAGGCAGAAACTTTCTATTTATTTGTGTTATTTCTAATAAACTGAGAAACAAGGACTCTGCTCTCATTTACCAAAAAAACGCCGGGGCCTTCAGCAGGAGGAGCAGGCCAAGGTGGCTCTGGGGGTGAAGTGCTAGGAGCTCTGTGTCCCACTTGATCCTGGCAGTGGGAGGCCAGTGGGCTCTGCACACCTGCAGTCTTTGCATCTGACATCAACTGCTGCTTCTGTGCCACTGGTTACTGTGCGCGCGCGCTAGTAACCCGCGCTGTGTAGTGTACTCTACAGAGGCCACTAGTGACCCGCACTGTGTAGTGTACTCTACAGAGGCCACTAGTGACCCGCGCTGTGTAGTGTACTCTACAGAGGCCACTAGTGACCCGCGCTGTGTAGTGTACTCTACAGAGGCCACTAGTGACCCGCACTGTGTAGTGTACTCTACAGAGGCCACTAGTGACCCGCACTGTGTAGTGTACTCTACAGAGGCCACTAGTGACCCGCGCTGTGTAGTGTACTCTACAGAGGCCACCGGTAACCCGCGCTGTGTAGTGTACTCTACAGAGGCCACTAGTGACCCGCACTGTGTAGTGTACTCTACAGAGGCCACTAGTGACCCGCGCTGTGTAGTGTACTCTACAGAGGCCACTAGTGACCCGCGCTGTGTAGTGTACTCTACAGAGGCCACCGGTAACCCGCGCTGTGTAGTGTACTCTACAGAGGCCACCGGTAACCCGCGCTGTGTAGTGTACTCTACAGAGGCCACCGGTAACCCGCGCTGTGTAGTGTACTCTACAGAGGCCACCAGTGACCCGCGCTGTGTAGTGTACTCTACAGAGGCCACCAGTGACCCGCGCTGTGTAGTGTACTCTACAGAGGCCACTAGTGACCCGCGCTGTGTAGTGTACTCTACAGAGGCCACCGGTAACCTGCGCTGTGTAGTGTACTCTACAGAGGCCACTAGTGACCCGCGCTGTGTAGTGTACTCTACAGAGGCCACTAGTGACCCGCGCTGTGTAGTGTACTCTACAGAGGCCACTTAACATCAGCTCATTCAGGTATTAACTGGAAAAGTGTTAAATAAACGCTATAAAAAAAAATAAAGAATGAGAGCGGAGCCATGCTGGGGACCAAGAATGAGGGCGGAGCCGTGCTGGGGACCAAGAATGAGGGCGGAGCCGTGCTGGGGACCAAGAATGAGGGCGGAGCCGTGCTGGGGACCAAGAATGAGGGCGGAGCCGTGCTGGGGACCAAGAATGAGGGCGGAGCCGTGCTGGGGACCAAGAATGAGGGCGGAGCCGTGCTGGGGACCAAGAATGAGGGCGGAGCCGTGCTGGGGACCAAGAATGAGGGCGGAGCCGTGCTGGGGACCAAGAATGAGTGAGGAGACCTGAATGCGCTGATCCCGAGCGCTTATAACAGACTTCCTCCACCCCAGACGCCATTCCTCCAAATGAGAGTCTTCCAACTCTGGGATATCCACCGACCACTTAACAAATGATCGCTGGATAGGAGACTCTTGCATCTTAATAATTTCGGCTTGTGCGGTTTCTCTCTCCTGGCTATTGATTCCAGTGGGCCACACTCTAAGTTCAGGGTTAAAGATTGAAACTGCTTTTCACATGCGTGCCTTAACTGGAGGAAGCTGTAAAAACTCGTCTGGGGCAACAGGAAGTCCGAACGTAGACTCTCAAAGGAGCGAAAAAACCCTTCCTGGAACAGTTGAGTTAAGTACCCAAGACCTTTCCGAGGCCAAAATTCAAAATCTGAAAGGTGTAAGAGCTCGGGGAGGTGCTTATTACGCCACAGTGGGATATACGGGGACCAGGTTTCTCCTGTTTGATTATCCATATGCGTGTCCACAAACCTCCCCCAAGCCTCCATAACCGTCACCATAGCCTCTGTATAACTCCTAGGACCCAGAGCCCCGCCTCCCCTATATACCAGGTTCGTCAGGGCCTCATATGACCCAACTAGCGCCGCCTCCAACACCACCGCTGGATTGTTGGCATCCGCCCTAATCCACCAGGATGCATACATCAAGCGTGTCGCTATGTACTAAACATACATATCTGGAAGTTGCAATCCCCCTTGTGAGTAGGAGGCTTTCAGTGTCTTTCTTGCTATTCTTGGGGTTTGGTGACACCACAGGAATCGGGACATGACTTTGTCTAAAGCATCAAAATGGGATTTAGGGATCCTCCACTGGAGCTGCTCTATACACATACAATAGTTTAGGTAACAACACCATTTTAATGATGTTAATTCTGCCTATTAGGGTCAAGAGAAGATTTTCCCAGGCTTCCAACTTTATGTGTGACGTATTCCATGGTGGGCCTCAGATTCAGATGACAGAATTGTCGAGGGTCTCTATGGATATGAATCCCCAAATAAAGGAAGCTGTCCACTACCTTCAGAGGGGACACCGGAGAGACATCTATCCCCTCTTCCACGTCCACTATGCATAGACTGGATTTAGCCCAGTTCACTCGCAATCCTGAGTATCTACCATATCTATTCACCACCTCTAGCAGGGTTTCTAAGGAAGGGCCAGGATCAGCTAAGTACACCAACAGGTCGTCTGCGTACAGCGATACCTTCTCCTGTACCCCGGCTATCGTCCATCCCTCTATCAAAGAGCTATTATTGATTAGTTGTGTGAGGGGCTCCATTATCAGGGCAAACAGCAATGGTGACAGAGGACAACCCTGTCTGGTACCCCTATACAACCTAAAGGGTCGGGAAGTAAATCCATTCACCCTGATGCGTGCTGTAGGCGCCTGATATAGCAGCTGGACCCATTTAATAAAAGAGGGAGGGAATTGAAGGCGGGACATTGTCTCCCAAATAAAGTACCACTCTACCGAGTCAAAGGCTTTCTTATTATCGAGAGACGCCAAGACCCTGGATCCCGCGTTATCATGTCTAACCTGCAAATTAGTATACAATCTCCTAAGGTTGATATCAGTTGTCTTTCCAGGCATAAAGCCCGATTGGTCGGAGGTCAATGATGGGCAGGACTACCCCACTAAGTCGCCTGGCCAGGACTTTGGCTAAAATTTTGGCGTCGGTATTCAGTAGGGAAATAGGCCTATACGACACACATTGGTCCGGAGGCTTCCCAGCTTTATGAATTACCACAATGGTAGCCTCTCCAAATGATGGAGGCAACCCACCGGATTCATAGGCGTAGTTAAACAGTTTTAGTAATCGTGCCGAATGTAAATCGACATCCAGTCCGTACCATTCGACCGGGAAGCTATCCGGACCAGGTGATTTCCCTACTGCCATATCCCCGATCGCCGCTTTGAACTCCCCTTCGTCAATAACTCCCTCTAAATACGCGCTATCTGCCTTAGCCAAAGTGTAAGGGGGATGGCTTGAAGGAAAGATCGGATCTCAGCCGGGGTCAAACTAATTTTTGAGCTATATAGACCTTCATAGAATTGGTCAAATTGCTCGCAGATATCCCTGGGCTGATATACCTTCGAGCCATCACCACAGGTAATGTGCGGGACTATCGTCTGTGGCACCTCAGTCCTGGCCAGGAAAGCCAAGGCGCTCCCGTTCTTGTCTCAGTCAGCAAACACTAGCCTTGATACAATAGCTTCTTCTGGGTATACTCTGTTAGGTGTAAAGTAAGCTTCCTCTGTGCCTCATCCCATAACCTACGACTCTACATTCGGATCTACGGTGTAAGCCTGCTCTGTCTCTACCACCTCCTTCTCCAACTTGGTCCTAGTAGCACTGAACTCCTTCCTATGCGTAGCTATCGCCTGAATCAAGGTGCCACGCAATACCACTTTAAAGGCCTCCCACTCCACTGACGGGTTAGTTGAGCCCTCATTAAATTCCCAATAGTCCTTCATACCTTGCTGCGCAGCCCAAACTACAGGCAGGACCTCCAGCCATTTACTATTGAGCCTCCATATTCTTTCAGTCAGTGCTAGGGGCTGTCTCAGAATTACCAGTAAGGGAGCATGGTCAGAAATGCCCCTTGGCAAATAGTCAGCTACCGCCAGAGAGGATAACAGGTCCCTACTAAGGAACACTAAATCAATCCGAGAGAGTGCCGCGTGAGAGGCAGAATAACAGGAGTATTGACGTATCCCCGGATGCAAATACCTCCAGCCCTCTGTTAACGCAAATACATCTGCCCAGGAACTTAACGCCTCATTATGAGTATCAGTAGGGCGAAGCCGATCCAACAACCGGTCTAGGACCGCATTGTAGTCCCCAAGCACAATCGGAGGCATCGGGGGCAAGGATGCTATGCGTTTTATAATCTCGTCCAGTATCTCCCTCCAAAAGGGGGGGGGGGGGAAACATAAACACCTACCACCAGGTAGTCAATGCCTCTGATTGCAGCATGAAGAACCACAAAACGCCCCATCGTATCAGTATGCACAGAATACGACCGGAAGGGAAGGGACTTCGCCACCAAAATTGATACACCTCTGGCTCTAGAGTTATAAACCGCGTGGTAGGCCGCACCCACCCAGGGTCTCCGCAGAGCCAGCAGTTTCCGCCCCTGCAGATGTGTCTCCTGCAATATCAGTACGTCTGGGTTGTGGTTTCGTAGGAAATTAAAGACCAGCGACCGTTTAAGTTTGTCATTGAGGCCTCTGACATTCCAGGAGACAAACCGACAGACCGTCATCATGGCGGCTTGATAAAACCATATCCCCAAAAGAAACCGCACCACCCAAGCCATACACACACACACACTCATACCAGCTCCTCACATTTAAACCAAAAAAATCCCAATATGCCCAAAACATCAGGCAATGCCCCCCTCCCTGCCCATATGGCCCCAAAATATCTGAGCCTAAATGCCCACCCCCCATTTGTCTCACTAGTAGAAATAGGGACGGGAGACCCGTTCTCAACCCACTACTCTAGGTAAACCACTGAACTTAACCTAGACAGCAGATTACCCTAACCGTCGCACATTCAGCTCCATCATATAACACAATCATCTGAGAACATAGGCTGAGATCCCCAGCCCAGAAGTCCCACTATACTCAGTCCCTGCGGTCGAGCCAGTCCGAAGCCTCTTCAGGGGTAGCGAAGAATTTCACCAGCTCTCCATCTTGCACTCTGAGCCGTGCTGGATACATCATGGCGTATATAAGTCCCTTCTCCCGTAGCCGGCTCCTCACCGCCATGAATTGCCTACGTTGTTTCTGCACTTCTGTAGAGAAGTCCGGGTAGAAGGAAATCCGGGCGTTGTCAAAATGAATGTCCTTCAGACGGCGGGCCGCCGCCAGCACCGCATCTCGGTCCCTATAGTTCAGGACCTTGAAAATGAAAGGACGAGGCGGGGCCCCTGGAGGTAGAGGACGAGTGGGAATCCTGTGGGCCCGTTCTACTGCAAAAGTCCCCAAGAGAGATATAGGGTCAAGGACCTGTTTAATAAGGTGCTCTGCAAATTCCTCAGGGGAGGTACCTTCCGCCTTCTCAGGTAGTCCCATAATGCAAATATTGTTCCGTCTGTTACGGTTCTCGGCATCCTCCTACTTTCGCCATCAGGGTTTTGACTTGGTTCTGTAGGGCATGTATCGCTGAATCTTCACGCTGAGCCCTGTCCTCCACATTACTTAACCTCCTCTCCACCTCAGTCGTTCTCTCCCGTATCTTATCAATATCATGCCTGAGGAGAGTGAGATCAGCTTGGACATGGTCAATTTTGACGGTAAGCGCCGTCTGACAATTAGTGATGGCCACCATGACTTTTGCAAGGTCCACCTCCGGTTGTGCAGAAGAGGCCCCAACCTCTCGATCCTCCGTCTGACTCATATTGTCCAGCATTAATTTAGGCGGGATAGCTGGCCCTGGGGTGCACGTTTTTTGGCCCATAAAGCGACCTCCCGTTCGCTAGCGGCAGGAATAGTGGCCCACCAGCAGTCACTTTCACCCAGGCTTAAAAGGGTGCCAGCCGCGTCACTGATTTGAGTCAGTCTTAACTTTGGAGCAAGGGACAGCCCCACCGCGTCCCAGCACCACGACCCTCTCCACCAGGTACGATCCTCTTATAGGACAGGAACAGGAAAGCAGGAGGGCCCACGGCACCATAGGTCCGGCGCCAGTATCAGAGAGAGGAGGCCACAATCCCCGGCCCTGCGGCCAAGATGGCGCCCGTCTTGCAGACACGTGGGGGAAACTTAACTTCGGCAGGCCAGCCGGCAGAGAGCCCGGGGGTCACACCGACCTGCAGCACCAGGCTCTGCTCGCTCTCCGCCGCCGGTAAAGGTAATGTTCGAACGTCCCACTCCTCTCGCTCTCACCGAGAGGTCCGCAGTCCGGGGTGTCACGCAGTATGTAGGCCTCGCTCGGGGGAACCAGACAGGCAGCGATAGCCACAGCCGCAGAGTAGATAGTCGGTCCACCGGTAGTCAACTCGGTTGCTGATTACCGCGGGGTGTCTCTAGCAAGAAACCAGGATCCAAAAAGTCAGACGAACAGGATAATTCCAGGATACAACCGGAGCTGAAGTAACTTGCGACCTCACGCCATGACAGTCAGGCCACGCCCCCTCTGCTCTCATTCTTAGTCTCCAGCATGGCTCTGCTCTCATTCCTAGCCTCCAGCATGGCTCTGCTCTCATTCCTAGCCTCCAGCATGGCTCTGCTCTCATTCTTAGTCTCCAGCATGGCTCCACTCTGATTCTTAGTCCCCAGCATGGCTCCGCTCTCATTCTTAGTCTCCATTATGGCTCTGCTCTCATTCTTAGTCTCCAGCATGGCTCTGCTCTCATTCTTAGTCTCCAGCATGGCTCTGCTCTCATTCTTAGTCCCCAGCATGGCTCTGCTCTCATTCTTAGTCTCCAGCATGGCTCTGCTCTCATTCTTAGTCCCCAGCATGGCTCCTCCCTAATTCTTAGTCCATAGAACAGCTCCACTCTGATTCTTAGTCCCCAGCATGCCTCCACTCTGATTCTTAGCCCCCAGCATGCCTCCACTCTGATTCTTAGCCCCCAGCATGCCTCCACTCTGATTCTCGGTCTCCAGCATGGCTCTGTTCTCATTCTTAGTCTCCAGCATGGCTCCACTCTGATTCTTAGTCTCCAGCATGCATCCACTCTGTTTCTTAGTCTCCAGCATGGCTCTGCTCTCATTCTTAGTCCCCAGCATGGTTCCTCCCTTATTCTTAGTCCATAGAACAGCTCCCCTCTCATTCTTAGTCCCCAGCATGCTGCGACTCATGACTCTTAGTCTCCAGCACAGCTCCACAGCTCCAGCACAGCTCCATGTAAAACATGCCCCTCAATTCCCAGGTCCTTCATATAGATTATACTTACCCTGCTCCCCGTCACCCACGTAGCCCTTACTCACTGCACGGCCACCGCTGTATCTCCTCATAGCGTGGATCAAGACATTGGGCAACAGGGAGGGGGCAGCCAATAGCGGCTGTGATGGGGATGAGCTTTCCTAGCATCGTGGGTGATGCTGGGGAGGTTCATCCCCGTTGCGGCCTGCTATTGGCTGCCTCCACCTGTCACCAGATGTTTTTATCCGCATGACGTGGAGATGCAGCGGCCGCGCTAGGAGCAGGAGCCACGTGGGTATAAGCTATATGAGGGGCCGGGGCATGGTCCAGCAAAAGAAAAAAAAAAATTCTAGGCACAGTTTTTATGTCAAAAGTGTCAGCAGCATCTTCTAGATGAGCTGCCTTCCAATATCCACCCAGACTGCCTGTCGCCTGCTCCGTCTGTCCACTCTGAGAACACACGTTTTCTGTTACAGCTTAAACAACAACTCTCTGCTGTGTTTGATTTAATTAAATCAGCAAAGAAAAGGCTTGCAGATAAAAGTTCCCCTCAGCGGATCCCCTTATTTTCTGAGGAAGATAGCCTCTCAGAGAGTGAAGTCATTTCTGATGATCCAGATGAATATTTGATTTTCCACAAACAAAATAGAAATCTTCATTTATATAGCGCCAACATATTCTGCAGCGCTTTACAATTCAGGGGTTCATGTACAAACAGTCATAAATAACAGCGCAACAGACAAGTCCATGATTAGAACAAGAGGAATGAGGGCCCTGCTCGCAAGAGCTTACAATCTATGAGGAGATGGGGGTGACACAAAAGGTGAAAGTGCTTGTTTTTTGCAATGTTCCTGCCATGTTGGGAAAATAGGGGATCAGATATAAAGCTGCATGACCCATCATCAGCTGGTATCTGTAGTGCTTCTGGGTGCGTAGGAGAGTTTGGTGGAGGATCAGGTTCAGGAAATGATAGATGTCTATATATGAAGAGGAGTTAGATCAGGGGATGCGATAGGCCACCCTAAAAAGATGTGTCTTTAGGAAGTGCCTACAATTGTATAATGGGTAGACAGAAATGGGGGAAGAGATGTAGGGAGTGCAGCACTGTGGAGAGCATGGGTAGGGTGGTAGACAGATGAGGAGGAGATGTAGGGGGTGCAGCACTGTGGAGAGCACAGGTAGGATGGTAGACAGAGATAAGGAAGAGATGTAGGGGGTGCAGCACTGTGGAGAGCATGGGTAGGATGGTAGACAGAGATGAGGAGATGTAGGAGGTGCAGCACTGTGGAGAGTACAGGTAGGATGGTAGACAGAGATGAGGAGGAGATGTAGGGGGTGCAGCACTGTGGAGAGTACAGGTAGGATGGTAGACAGAGATGAGGAGGAGATGTAGGGGGTGCAGCACTGTGGAGAGCACAGGTAGGATGGTAGACAGAGATAAGGAAGAGATGTAGGGGGTGCAGCACTGTGGAGAGCATGGGTAGGATGGTAGACAGAGATGAGGAGATGTAGGAGGTGCAGCACTGTGGAGAGTACAGGTAGGATGGTAGACAGAGATGAGGAGGAGATGTAGGGGGTGCAGCACTGTGGAGAGTACAGGTAGGATGGTAGACAGAGATGAGGAGGAGATGTAGGGGGTGCAGCACTGTGGAGAGCACAGGTAGGATGGTAGACAGAGATAAGGAGGAGATGTAGGGGTGCAGCACTGTGGAGAGTACAGGTAGGATGGTAGACAGAGATGAGGAGGAGATGTAGGGGTGCAGCACTGTGGAGAGTACAGGTAGGATGGTAGACAGAGATGAGGAGGAGATGTAGGAGGTGCAGCACTGTGGAGAGCACAGGTAGGATGGTAGACAGAGATGAGGAGGAGATGTAGGAGGTGCAGTACTGTGGAGAGCACAGGTAGGATGGTAGACAGAGATAAGGAGGAGATGTAGGGAGTGCAGCACTGTGGAGAGCATGGGTAGGGTGGTAGACAGATGAGGAGGAGATGTAGGAGGTGCAGCACTGTGGAGAGCATGGGTAGGATGGTAGACAGAAATGAGGAGGAGATGTAATGGGTGCAGCACTGTGGAGAGCACAGGTAGGATGGTAGACAGAGATGAGGAGATGTAGGAGGTGCAGCACTGTGGAGAGTACAGGTAGGATGGTAGACAGAGATGAGGAGGAGATGTAGGGGTGCAGCACTGTGGAGAGTACAGGTAGGATGGTAGACAGAGATGAGGAGGAGATGTATGGGGTGCAGCACTGTGGAGAGCACAGGTAGGATGGTAGACAGAGATGAGGAGGAGATGTAGGAGGTGCAGCACTGTGGAGAGTACAGGTAGGATGGTAGACAGAGATGAGGAGGAGATGTAGGGGGTGCAGCACTGTGGAGAGCACAGGTAGGATGGTAGACAGAGATGAGGAGGAGATGTAGGAGGTGCAGCACTGTGGAGAGTACAGGTAGGATGGTAGACAGAGATGAGGAGGAGATGTAGGGGGTGCAGCACTGTGGAGAGTACAGGTAGGATGGTAGACAGAGATAAGGAGGAGATGTAGGAGGTGCAGCACTGTGGAGAGTACAGGTAGGATGGTAGACAGAGATGAGGAGGAGATGTAGGGGGTGCAGCACTGTGGAGAGTACAGGTAGGATGGTAGACAGAGATGAGGAGGAGATGTAGGGGGTGCAGCACTGTGGAGAGTACAGGTAGGATGGTAGACAGAGATGAGGAGGAGATGTAGGGGGTGCAGCACTGTGGAGAGTACAGGTAGGATGGTAGACAGAGATGAGGAAGAGATGTAGGAGGTGCAGCACTGTGGAGAGTACAGGTAGGATGGTAGACAGAGATGAGGAGGAGATGTAGGAGGTGCAGCACTGTGGAGAGCACAGGTAGGATGGTAGACAGAGATGGAGATGTAGGAGGTGCAGCACTGTGGAGAGCACAGGTAGGATGGTAGATGGAGATGAGAGAGGAGATGTAGGAGGTGTAGCCCTGTGGAGAGCATTGGTAGAATGGTAGGCAGAAATGAGGAGATGTAGGAGGTGCAGCACTGTGGAGAGCATGGGTAGGATGGTAGACAGAGATGAGGAGGAGATGTAAGGGTGCAGCACTGTGGAGAGCACAGGTAGGATGGTAGACAGAAATGAGGAGATGTAGGAGGTGCAGCACTGTGGAGAGCACAGGTAGGATGGTAGACAGAAATGAGGAGATGTAGGAGGTGCAGCACTGTGGAGAGCACAGGTAGGATGGTAGACAGAAATGAGGAGATGTAGGAGGTGCAGCACTGTGGAGAGCATGGGTAGGATGGTAGACAGAAATGAGGAGATGTAGGAGGTGCAGCACTGTGGAGAGCATGGGTAGGATGGTAGACAGAAATGAGGAGATGTAGGAGGTGCAGCACTGTGGAGAGCATGGGTAGGATGGTAGACAGAAATGAGGAGGAGATGTAATGGGTGCAGCACTGTGGAGAGCACAGGTAGGATGGTAGACAGAGATAAGGAAGAGATGTAGGGAGTGCAGCACGGTGAAGAGCATGGGTAGGATGGTAGATGGAGATGAGGGAGGAGATGTAGGAGGTGCAGCACTGGAGAGCATTGGTAGAATGGTAGGCAGAAATGAGGGAAGAGATGTAGTGCAGCACTATGGAGAGCATGGGTATGGTGGTAGACAGAAATGAGGAGATGTAGGGGGTGCAGCACTGTGGAGAGCATGGGTAGAATGGTAGACAAATGAGGGAAGAAATGTAGGGAGTGCAGCATGGGTAGGGTGGAAGATAGATGTAGGGAGGCTCAGAGCTGTGGAGAACACTGGTAGGATGGTAGACAGAGATGAGGGAAGAGATGTAAAGGGTGCAGCTTGTGGGTGAGGACAAGCAGTTTAAACTGGATTCAGTACTGTATGGGAAACCAATGCAATTACTGGCACAGAGTGGAGGCATCGGAGAAGCAGTTAGACAGATAGGTGACTGTGCGGAATGAGAATCCATTTTGTATAAACATGTCCTCCATCTTGTGCATATGTGGAAAAAAATGAATGAGCCAGCTGGAAGGATGTAGGGAGTCTCTGTGTATATAGTTAAATTGTGTTGTTCCTTCTGAGTTCGGGATGTACTACTGAAGAATGTCAACTTTGAGATAAGATGCTGCAGAAACTTTTTAATTATTAGAATTCTATTAGTATGGTGTGGAAGTATTGACTTTTATGAATAACAAATCAAATCATTAGTTTTGCTTTCCACCCCTTTGATGCGCCAGATTTGTCTGTAATTATCTGTAGTGTTATAAAAATGTATGCTTGTGTGGAATAAATTAGAGAGAATTTGATTCAGCAAGTGTGTCTGTGTCCACTCTCCGAGCGCTCATAAAGAAAACTTCAATTAGGACCCCGACAAAACCTGGCGCCCAACGTGGGGCTCGACTAAAGGACACTAAATTGATCTCCCGACAACTTGAATAATACGGGATGGATAGATATAAAAGATAGCGCTGCAAGGTAAGAGACTTTATCTTACATTATATCTGTGCCTCCCTGACCGGTTGTCTGGCTCGAGGGATTGTTGAAGGAACGTACGTATAAAGTCTT
This sequence comes from Bufo gargarizans, assembly GCF_014858855.1. NCBI lineage: Eukaryota > Metazoa > Chordata > Amphibia > Anura > Bufonidae > Bufo > Bufo gargarizans. Next base: position 567,228,099 of record NC_058082.1, on the reverse strand, counting down.
TTTACAGTCGAGTCCATATTGATAAAGAGCCTTAAAAGTTGAAAATACCTATGATTGTTGGGTTTAGTTTCTGATCTTGAGTAACTTTGGGATGTTTTTGGTCTGGCTTTAGGAGTCACGGTATACGATTTTTTGTTCTTTACTGTGTTTGGAAAATTGCAGAACATTATAGAAAGGGAAATCAAAGTCCTTGGACTCCGATGTCCAGTTTGTAGACATTTGATTTGTATAATCAAGCTCAGTAACAGAGTACACTAGGTGACATAGTGGGGAAGCTCTGAGGAGACTGAGGCTCAGTACAGAGTACACTAGGTGATATAGTGAGGAAGCTCTGAGGAGACTGAGGCTCAGTACAGAGTACACTAGGTGATATAGTGAGGAAGCTCTGAGGAGACTGAGGCTCAGTACAGAGTACACTAGGTGATATAGTGAGGAAGCTCTGAGGAGACTGAGGCTCAGTACAGAGTACACTAGGGGATATAGTGAGGAAGCTCTGAGGAGGCTGAGGCTCAGTACAGAGTACACTAGGTGATATAGTGAGGAGACTGAGGCTCAGTACAGAGTACACTAGGTGATATAGTGAGGAAGCTCTGAGGAGACTGAGGCTCAGTACAGAGTACACTAGGTGATATAGTGAGGAAGCTCTGAGGAGACTGAGGCTCAGTAACAGAGTACACTAGGTGATATAGTGAGGAAGCTCTGAGGAGACTGAGGCTCAGTACAGAGTACACTAGGGGATATAGTGAGGAAGCTCTGAGGAGACTGAGGCTCAGTACAGAGTACACTAGGTGATATAGTGAGGAAGCTCTGAGGAGACTGAGGCTCAGTACAGAGTACACTAGGTGATATAGTGAGGAAGCTCTGAGGAGACTGAGGCTCAGTACAGAGTACACTAGGTGATATAGTGGGGAAGCTCTGAGGAGACTGAGGCTCAGTACAGAGTACACTAGGTGACATAGTGAGGAAGCTCTGAGAGACTGAGGCTCAGTACAGAGTACACTAGGTGACTGAGGCTCAGTACAGAGTACACTAGGTGACATAGTGAGGAAGCTCTGAGGAGACTGAGGCTCAGTACAGAGTACACTAGGTGATATAGTGAGGAAGCTCTGAGGAGACTGAGGCTCAGTACAGAGTACACTAGAAGATATAGTGAGGAAGCTCTGAGGAGGCTGAGGCTCAGTACAGAGTACACTAGGTGATATAGTGAGGAAGCTCTGAGGAGACTGAGGCTCAGTACAGAGTACACTAGGTGATATAGTGAGGAAGCTCTGAGGAGACTGAGGCTCAGCACAGAGTACACTAGGTGATATAGTGAGGAAGCTCTGAGGAGACTGAGGCTCAGCACAGAGTACACTAGGTGATATAGTGAGGAAGCTCTGAGGAGACTGAGGCTCAGTACAGAGTACACTAGGTGACATAGTGAGGAAGCTCTGAGGAGACTGAGGCTCAGTACAGAGTACACTAGGGGATATAGTGAGGAGACTGAGGCTCAGTACAGAGTACACTAGGTGATATAGTGAGGAAGCTCTGAGGAGACAGAGGCTCAGTACAGAGTACACTAGGTGATATAGTGAGGAAGCTCTGAGGAAACTGAGGCTCAGTACAGAGTACACTAGGTGACATAGTGAGGAAGCTGTGAGGAGACTGAGGCTCAGTACAGAGTACACTAGGTGATATAGTGAGGAAGCTCTGAGGAGACCGAGGCTCAGTACAGAGTACAGTAGGTGATATAGTGAGGAAGCTCTGAGGAGACTGAGGCTCAGTACAGAGTACACTAGGTGATATAGTGAGGAAGCTCTGAGGAGACTGAGGCTCAGTAGAGTACACTAGGTGATATAGTGAGGAAGCTCTGAGGAGACTGAGGCTCAGTACAGAGTACACTAGGTGATATAGTGAGGAGGCTCTGAGGAGACTGAGGCTCAGTAACAGAGTACACTAGGTGATATAGTGAGGAGGCTCTGAGGAGACTGAGGCTCAGTACAGAGTACACTAGGGGATATAGTGAGGAGGCTCTGAGGAGATTGAGGCTCAGTACAGAGTACACTAGGGGATATAGTGAGGAAGCCCTGAGGAGACTGAGGCTCAGTACAGAGTACACTAGGTGATATAGTGAGGAAGCTCTGAGGAGACTGAGGCTCAGTACAGAGTACACTAGGTGATATAGTGAGGAAGCTCTGAGGAGACTGAGGCTCAGTACAGAGTACACTAGGTGATATAGTGAGGAAGCTCTGAGGAGACTGAGGCTCAGTACAGAGTACACTAGGTGATATAGTGAGGAAGCTCTGAGGAGGCTGAGGCTCAGTACAGAGTACACTAGGTGATATAGTGAGGAAGCTCTGAGGAGACTGAGGCTCAGTACAGAGTACACTAGGTGATATAGTGAGGAAGCTCTGAGGAGACTGAGGCTCAGTACAGAGTACACTAGGTGATATAGTGAGGAAGCTCTGAGGAGACTGAGGCTCAGTACAGAGTACACTAGGGGATATAGTGAGGAAGCTCTGAGGAGACTGAGGCTCAGTACAGAGTACACTAGGTGATATAGTGAGGAAGCTTTGAGGAGACTGAGGCTCAGTACAGAGTACACTAGGTGATATAGTGAGGAAGCTCTGAGGAGACTGAGGCTCAGTACAGAGTACACTAGGTGATATAGTGAGGAAGCTCTGAGGAGACTGAGGCTCAGTACAGAGTACACTAGGTGATATAGTGAGGAGGCTCTGAGGAGACTGAGGCTCAGTACAGAGTACACTAGGTGATATAGTGAGGAGGCTCTGAGGAGACTGAGGCTCAGTACAGAGTACACTAGGGGATATAGTGAGGAAGCTCTGAGGAGGCTGAGGCTCAGTACAGAGTACACTAGGTGATATAGTGAGGAAGCTCTGAGGAGGCTGAGGCTCAGTACAGAGTACACTAGGTGATATAGTGAGGAAGCTGTGAGGAGACTGAGGCTCAGCACAGAGTACACTAGGGGATATAGTGAGGAGACTGAGGCTCAGTACAGAGTACACTAGGTGATATAGTGAGGAAGCTCTGAGGCTCAGTACAGAGTACACTAGGTGATATAGTGAGGAAGCTCTGAGGAGACTGAGGCTCAGTACAGAGTACACTAGGTGATATAGTGAGGAGGCTCTGAGGCTCAGTACAGAGTACACTAGGTGATATAGTGGGGAAGCTCTGAGGAGACTGAGGCTCAGTACAGAGTACACTAGGTGATATAGTGAGGAAGCTCTGAGGAGACTGAGGCTCAGTACAGAGTACACTAGGTGACATAGTGAGGAAGCTGTGAGGAGACTGAGGCTCAGTACAGAGTACACTAGGTGATATAGTGAGGAAGCTCTGAGGAGACAGAGGCTCAGTACAGAGTACACTAGGTGATATAGTGAGGAAGCTCTGAGGAGGCTGAGGCTCAGTACAGAGTACACTAGGTGATATAGTGAGGAAGCTCTGAGGAGACTGAGGCTCAGTAGAGTACACTAGGTGATATAGTGAGGAAGCTCTGAGGAGACTGAGGCTCAGTACAGAGTACACTAGGTGATATAGTGAGGAAGCTCTAAGGAGACTGAGGCTCAGTACAGAGTACACTAGGGGATATAGTGAGGAGACTGAGGCTCAGTACAGAGTACACTAGGTGATATAGTGAGGAAGCTCTGAGGAGGCTGAGGCTCAGTACAGAGTACACTAGGTGATATAGTGAGGAAGCTGTGAGGAGACTGAGGCTCAGCACAGAGTACACTAGGTGATATAGTGAGGAAGCTCTGAGGAGGCTGAGGCTCAGTACAGAGTACACTAGGTGATATAGTGAGGAAGCTCTGAGGAGACTGAGGCTCAGTACAGAGTACACTAGGGGATATAGTGAGGAGACTGAGGCTCAGTACAGAGTACACTAGGTGATATAGTGAGGAAGCTCTGAGGAGGCTGAGGCTCAGTACAGAGTACACTAGGTGATATAGTGAGGAAGCTCTGAGGAGACTGAGGCTCAGTACAGAGTACACTAGGTGATATAGTGAGGAAGCTCTAAGGAGACTGAGGCTCAGTACAGAGTACACTAGGGGATATAGTGAGGAGACTGAGGCTCAGTACAGAGTACACTAGGTGATATAGTGAGGAAGCTCTGAGGAGACTGAGGCTCAGTACAGAGTACACTAGGGGATATAGTGAGGAAGCTCTGAGGAGACTGAGGCTCAGTACAGAGTACACTAGGGGATATAGTGAGGAGACTGAGGCTCAGTACAGAGTACACTAGGTGATATAGTGAGGAAGCTTTGAGGAGACTGAGGCTCAGTACAGAGTACACTAGGTGATATAGTGAGGAAGCTCTGAGGAGACTGAGGCTCAGTACAGAGTACACTAGGTGATATAGTGAGGAAGCTCTGAGGAGACTGAGGCTCAGTACAGAGTACACTAGGTGATATAGTGAGGAGGCTCTGAGGAGACTGAGGCTCAGTACAGAGTACACTAGGTGATATAGTGAGGAGGCTCTGAGGAGACTGAGGCTCAGTACAGAGTACACTAGGTGATATAGTGAGGAAGCTCTGAGGAGACTGAGGCTCAGTACAGAGTACACTAGGTGATATAGTGAGGAGGCTCTGAGGAGACTGAGGCTCAGTACAGAGTACACTAGGTGATATAGTGAGGAGGCTCTGAGGAGACTGAGGCTCAGTACAGAGTACACTAGGTGATATAGTGAGGAGGCTCTGAGGAGACTGAGGCTCAGTACAGAGTACACTAGGGGATATAGTGAGGAGACTGAGGCTCAGTACAGAGTACACTAGGTGATATAGTGAGGAAGCTCTGAGGAGACTGAGGCTCAGTACAGAGTACACTAGGGGATATAGTGAGGAAGCTCTGAGGAGACTGAGGCTCAGTACAGAGTACACTAGGGGATATAGTGAGGAGACTGAGGCTCAGTACAGAGTACACTAGGTGATATAGTGAGGAAGCTCTGAGGAGACTGAGGCTCAGTACAGAGTACACTAGGTGATATAGTGAGGAAGCTCTGAGGAGACTGAGGCTCAGTACAGAGTACACTAGGTGATATAGTGAGGAAGCTCTGAGGAGACTGAGGCTCAGTACAGAGTACACTAGGTGATATAGTGAGGAGGCTCTGAGGAGACTGAGGCTCAGTACAGAGTACACTAGGTGATATAGTGAGGAGGCTCTGAGGAGACTGAGGCTCAGTACAGAGTACACTAGGGGATATAGTGAGGAAGCTCTGAGGAGGCTGAGGCTCAGTACAGAGTACACTAGGTGATATAGTGAGGAAGCTCTGAGGAGACTGAGGCTCAGTACAGAGTACACTAGGGGATATAGTGAGGAGACTGAGGCTCAGTACAGAGTACACTAGGTGATATAGTGAGGAAGCTCTGAGGAGGCTGAGGCTCAGTACAGAGTACACTAGGTGATATAGTGAGGAAGCTGTGAGGAGACTGAGGCTCAGTACAGAGTACACTAGGTGATATAGTGAGGAAGCTCTAAGGAGACTGAGGCTCAGTACAGAGTACACTAGGGGATATAGTGAGGAGACTGAGGCTCAGTACAGAGTACACTAGGTGATATAGTGAGGAAGCTCTGAGGAGACTGAGGCTCAGTACAGAGTACACTAGGGGATATAGTGAGGAAGCTCTGAGGAGACTGAGGCTCAGTACAGAGTACACTAGGGGATATAGTGAGGAGACTGAGGCTCAGTACAGAGTACACTAGGTGATATAGTGAGGAAGCTTTGAGGAGACTGAGGCTCAGTACAGAGTACACTAGGTGATATAGTGAGGAAGCTCTGAGGAGACTGAGGCTCAGTACAGAGTACACTAGGTGATATAGTGAGGAAGCTGTGAGGAGACTGAGGCTCAGCACAGAGTACACTAGGTGATATAGTGAGGAAGCTCTGAGGAGTCTGAGGCTCAGTACAGAGTACACTAGGTGATATAGTGAGGAAGCTCTGAGGAGGCTGAGGCTCAGTACAGAGTACACTAGGTGATATAGTGAGGAAGCTCTGAGGAGACTGAGGCTCAGTACAGAGTACACTAGGGGATATAGTGAGGAGACTGAGGCTCAGTACAGAGTACACTAGGTGATATAGTGAGGAAGCTGTGAGGAGACTGAGGCTCAGCACAGAGTACACTAGGTGATATAGTGAGGAGACTGAGGCTCAGTACAGAGTACACTAGGTGATATAGTGAGGAAGCTCTGAGGAGACTGAGGCTCAGTACAGAGTACACTAGGGGATATAGTGAGGAAGCTCTGAGGAGACTGAGGCTCAGTACAGAGTACACTAGGGGATATAGTGAGGAAGCTCTGAGGAGACTGAGGCTCAGTACAGAGTACACTAGGTGATATAGTGAGGAAGCTCTGAGGAGGCTGAGGCTCAGTACAGAGTACACTAGGGGATATAGTGAGGAAGCTCTGAGGAGGCTGAGGCTCAGTACAGAGTACACTAGGTGATATAGTGAGGAAGCTCTGAGGAGGCTGAGGCTCAGTACAGAGTACACTAGGTGATATAGTGAGGAAGCTCTGAGGAGACTGAGGCTCAGTACAGAGTACACTAGGTGATATAGTGAGGAAGCTCTGAGGAGACTGAGGCTCAGTACAGAGTACACTAGGTGATATAGTGAGGAAGCTCTGAGGAGACTGAGGCTCAGTACAGAGTACACTAGGTGATATAGTGAGGAAGCTCTGGGGAAACAGACGTTGGAATTTTGTTACTTTCTATAGTTGTTCTGGTACAGTTGAAGAGCAATGGGGAATAATAATTTTAGTATACACGAAGGTTATAAGACAGCCAAAACATTGGTGAAGGAAAGAGGAGGTAAGGAGGGTCTGAAGAAATGTGGAGTGTTGGAGAAGGCAGGGATGAAGTATGGGAATCTTAACCTAGAAGTCTGGGAGAGATTCAGTAGGACACATTGTGGTAGGATAAAAGTAGCTTGTGAGGTTGAAACTGAGGGATGGAGAGGAGAAGTTGTGCGAGGTAGATTGTTGTATACTCAGAAACAGAAAGGCAGTACCATTCCTGGTTGACATGGGGGCAGCCAAAACCGTAGTAGATCAGAGCTTCTTGTGGCCACATCAGTTAACCCCTTGTTATGTACCAGCTGTGGGATTTACAGGAGAAACTGTAACTGAGGCAGTTAAAGTAAAGATAAAAAACAGTGCGGTTGTTACCCAATTGTTAGTTAAAGAAAACCTGCCAGAACCTCTTTTAGGGACTGAAGTTTTGCAAGCTCTGGGAGCCCACATACACTTTTACCCCGATGGCACTACTTGTGTAAGAAGTATTATGTCCCTTCATAGCGACACTGGCCCTGCCTGAGACTGAACCGTCAGAATTAACCCTTGTAGACCAAGCTGTTCTTGAGGTGGTACCAAAGGATTTATGGGTAACATAAAAAACAGACATAGGGAAACTCCCCGTGTCTCCGGTCACTGTGCATCTTAAGCCAGGATGTCAGCCCCCCCTCAGTCATGCGTAGGAGATAGCAGTGGCCAGTCAGATTGATGCTTTCTTCCAGGCCGGTGTATTAACAAAAAAAATAGTATCTCCCGCTAATGCCCCGTTGTTCCCAATAAAAAAGAAACCAGTTAAGGGACAGCCTGTCAGTTACAGGATGGTTCATGATCTTAGAGAGGTTAACAAGGTGACAGTTTTACAAACTCCAATAGTGCCAAACCCACATACCTTACTGTCACGAGTTCCATCCACTGCCACGTGGTTCACAGTGACAGACAGACCTGGCAAATGCCTTCTTCAGTGTCCCGCTGCATCCTGACTGTTGGTATCTGTTTGCCTTTACATTTATAGGTAACCAGTATACTTGGACCGTCCGCCCTCAGGGAGCTCAGACCTCCCCGACCACGTATACACGGGCTCTGCCATCTGTCCTTACAGACTGGGCACCGCCCGGCCCAGTGCTCCTGTTACAATATGTTGATGATTTGCTCCTGTGTGCTGAAGACGATGAGACTTTCTGTGGGGCGACTATATCTCTTACTTTTCCTCCATCAGAATGGGTATGAAGCCTCAAAGCAGAAGCTGCAGTTTCTAGGACACTGCCTCTCCCATGGAGCTCGCCACCTAACCCCAGAAAGAAAGGATACAAGTGCCCAAAGGAGCACAAAGACTAAGGTTGTTTTTGGGGCTGGTGTTATATTGTCGCCCCTGGATTAGACATGCCTCCATGTTAATGCAGCCTCTGTATGATTGTCTGTCATCTCACCCATTTCACCTGTGCATAACCTCGGCCCAGCTCTGGGTATTCCAAAATATGGCAAGGAATTTAACCTGTTCTGTTCAGAAATGCAGTGTCACAGCACGGCTGTACTCACTCAGAAACATGGTGACCGCCAGCGGCCAGTGGCATACTTTTCAGCCAGATTAGATCCTGTAGCCAGAGGCGTCCCCTCCTGTGTCATTGCAGTAGCGGCAGTGCAGGCAATGATAGAAAAAGCCTCTGACATTGTGTTAGACTTACCCAGTGACTGTACCAACATCCCATGACATACAGGGCATATTAACACAGGTTCAACCTCAGCATATTTCTATGGCCCGGCAGCTCAGACTCCAGTGTGCACTAACATTTCCTTCACAAGGTGTACTACTCTGAATCCTGCTACTTTGTTACCAATCACAAATTGGGGAAGGGTGCATAGAAGGTACGGGCAGCCTTCTAAATGACATGATGGAACATGACTGTACAATTAATGCAACAAGTCCACAATTAATGCAACAAGTCCATGTGGGCATTAAACCGGAGAAGTAGGTGTTTTCACGCTTCTAGGCCGGGGAAGCTTTGATCTTCCTGGCTGTGAAGAGATCGCATACCACTGGTGCTCTAATTACAGAGCTGGAGGTACGCAGCATACTACAGCATCTCCGGCGTTGCTGGAGATGTTTAACATAAGGCAGAGGATCTCTTTTGATCCTGTCTTTTATTGCGCCCACAACTGGACATAATTGTCCAGCTATCTGGCGCATCTCTCTTCTGCAGGCGCGCTGGTATGCGTCTGCAGGAGGATACATCAGGGGACTACATTGGCGGAATTTAGATATAAGTATATATATATAGATAATTGGGGTATATCTATATAATATATATATATATATATATATATATATATATGGACTGGGCCCATATATAGGGGACCCATACATAAATACATATATGGGGGATATACCCATATACAATGATCCCCAATGGCCATGCACGATTATACCACTTCCCTCTACAATCCCCCTGTTGTCGAGAACACAACAATAAAGATAGAGGTAAGGGTTGGGATATATTTGCCTCCTCAACCCCACTCACTGTAGGCAACAGTTCAGGAAGGACTGAAGTATAAATTCTGGCTCTTAGGTACTTAGACATCGCCCATCGCGACAGACACCTCTGACCTGCCCTTCAGCGTAACCAAATGTCTCTATCCACAGAATACACCATTCTACTTCTTCTCTGGATCTTGGTCCGGAACTTTCTTGGTCTGCAGTCTGTCAGTGTCGATCTTCAGGTATCAGCCACTCCCAATGTAGTCTTTTCCTGACTGGAACAGCTTCACCCTCATAGTCTCTAGATCAATCCACGTAGCAACCATGGACTGGCCTCCTTTAATTTCTGCTGTCAGTGTCGATCTTCAGGTATCAGACGCTCCCACTGTCGTTTGTTAATAGTCAGACTCTGGGATAGCTTCACCCTCACCGTCTCTAGGTCGATCCACGTAGCACCTTTTTTCTAGAGTATGGTCAACCGTGGAATGGCCTCCTGTTAGCAACGACACGAATTTTCTTCTGACACTTTTTCTTCCATCTTGATTGAAGAATCTGTCGTTGAGGAGGTTCTCCCATGGACAGATACGTAGGTCTTTACAAGGCAGGTCAGAATTTCTTGAATAAGAGGTGATGTCATAGTACCTAAATTCTAACTGCAGGAAAGAACACCGCACTAACTGACATTCAGTCCAACCCTTACGAACGTCACCGTTCTTAGGGTTAAAGTGGCAAATATCTTGGTAAAGGAGGGGGGGCTATCCTTAGGAGATCTATTCTTTTCCCCGTTCACACAAAAACAGATCCTTATCCCTCCCCCACCCAACACCCTTAATTCCATAGACAAATAATCAATATACGTACACAATACTATGGAGTTTCAGGATTGCATAGGTGAACCTTAATAGAAAACAAAGTATGTCCATGTGGTCCCTGGCCTCAGGATTTCACTGGAGTTACGTTCTGAGCCTACTTCTCCGGTTAGCTTCATGAAGTTCTGTCTGGTTCTGGTGTAATTGGTCCCTTGACCCTCCGGCATAGTCCCATGTATAACCAGAACCAGAACTATCACCAGGTACCACGTCTTTTCTTCTGCTGATTACTATAATCTCCAGTACACATAGGTTTAGTTCTCCGTCTCTTGAAGGCCTCTGAGCTTCTTTCCTGAAGTCTAACAAGAGTTGCTTGAGCCAACTGCCAAAACCGAGTGGGATCCTCCGGAGCCTCATGAGTGTCGAGGCGGATATCCAGTCTCTTCTCTGGCGTTATTGGGGTTCTTCCTTCTGCTCCATAGTAAACATACCTAGGACAGAAGAAAATACCAGGCGCTCCTGGGGGAGTTCTTCCCTCACGGTGCAATTAGTTTTCAAAAACCAGCTCCAATACCTTTGACCCTAGTTTAGAGAAAGGTATTGGGCTGCCCTTCATTTCACAGGACCCCTCGTTATCCCAACACTGGTGTATGAACACCCGACTATCAGAGGATCGTGTCCTCTACTTCACATCCATCTGCACCAACAACCTATTAGGGTGACCATCCTTATCAAAGATATCCGAGAGGAGCTGTGGATGAAGCACCATCTTGTAATTGATGGCGCTGTATCCTTTTCTTACTCATGTGTACTGATTTCCCCCTGTCATCCTATCCAGCAGAATCCATGGCATAAGACCTGCCTAGACTCTTCAGGACTCCACAACACAAACACAGGCCACACTCTGCTGCCAATCACTCTGCACCTAACCTCAAATCAAAGCTGTGTTACCTGATCAGACTAGAAAGTAAGTGCACAGTACATTACACCAGTGTTGTCTGTCCGCCTCAGTCCCCAGTATAACACAGCCCTACCGATAACAGTGTTACCCGCATCAATCTGAGACCTTGGTTGCTCATCGTAACATCAAACTAAACTGTGAACCAATGTCACCCGTCCGCAACCCAACATCTTCCTCAGTCCACGGTATAACACAGTTCTACCCAAAGGGGACACAAGAATAAATCAAAAAGAGCAGCGACTGGACTCATAGTGGGGAATGCAAACTACAAAAATCAGCAGGGCGAAACACATACACAAGGACTACCACCATCAACATAAATAACATACAAAGAGAACATAATCACACAACATGGACATACACGGGGAACAAATAGTACAGGGGTGTCAAATATTTTTTTCTAGCCTAGACTGGCCATCCTGACCCCTCAGCGCCTGGTGAGGCGTATGCTGCTGAGAGGTAACCCCTTTATGGCCAAGCTGACTAGGTCCCACTGTACGGTTTGTTACCTGGCTATTATTACTGGACACATTGCAATTACTTGCACATGGGCCATTCCTTGCAATGTGTCCCTTGTTCCCACTTCTGAAGCACCTGACCTGACTTCCTGTCCTGAGTGTTTTGTTCTTACCTGCTTCGCAATGTTTCGCTATGTGACCTAAGCCACCACATGCAAAACATCTAATGTTTTCCCTGCATGGCTTAGGTCCGTCTACACTGCCGTCGTGCTCCCTTCTCCTGAACTGTTCCATCCTCAGGGACGCATTTTCACCATATTTCCTTTTCCCAAAGTCAGGGAAAAATCTCTGTTATACTGGACAGGCTCAAATTTTGGGAGATTTGGCTCATCACAGACTAATCTCCCCCCTTTTTGCCCTGGACAGGGCAACATTTTTGGAGATTCTGGCCCTGACTTTAAAGAGAAAAAAAGGGCCGGCTTCATTTTGGAAAAATTTTGGATGACGTTTTGTAAGCCAGTCATCAACTGGGACCTTACAGCAACCTCATGTCACAACCAGACATCTGAGAAGCTCTGACAGATGCCTTTCAGAACCTCCTCCTTGAGCTTTCTTTGTTTTGGTTTTCAGTTCCTCATCTCGTTAGCCTCTCTGAGCTGTCTTGTAGTTGGACTGATTGCATCCCTTTAAATTCCTCCCCATAATGCATTAGTGTGCGGTTTATACAACTTCCTGGAGTGTGTGTGCATGCTGATCCTATTTCCCAGTCTTCTACAAAATAAGTGTTGTACATTCTTTTGTGATTTTATGTTAGCTGGATCCCAGGTGACCCTGACTCCCTCCGTGTCTAGTGTAGGGAGCCGGTGGTCGTGTCCCCTCACTATTGTAGGGTGTTCAGGTGTTATATAGTCGAGGTACGAGGATATGCGATCATCCACCATTGGGGTGTTCGCATAGGCTGAGCAGTCAGGGAGAGTGCCAGGTCTTATGGAGGGGGTCCCCTTTTTGTTCCCTAGTTTTGGATCCAGTGAGTCATATGTTCATTTTGTATTGTCTTGTTTCCTGTACACATTCCGTGACACCTCAGCCTTCAATGTGGCTACCATTACGTCAGTAGAGGCAGCCTGTTTCTTGAAGGCCTTGATTTCAGCATATAACTGTGACTCTAATCTAGCCACCTGCGCATCTCGGTCAACGGTAGACTGTACATTCTCCGCCAGCTGCGCCCGCAATGCCGAAACCTGGTTCGAATTACTGGCACAGCTTTGGCAATGAATGGTCGGAGGAATTGTCGCTGTTGACCGAGACACCAGTGCAATAGGCTCTGGCTTGCAGATGCTACCCTCAAATGTATGCAGAAGTTTGGCTAGCATCAGAAGCCGTTTGGTTGCCTTGTTCAATACCGTCCGTTTTGTTAACACATAGCTTGTCATAACTACAAGCCTGTGCCAATAAATCGGACCACAGCATTTCTGCTGACTTGTAAGTGGTGGGGAGGATGGGGTTGAATGTTCTGTGTTTTGCTAGGTGTTTCAGTGTGGAGAAGTCCATACTCAAGTCTTGTTGAGATGCCATCTTATCTGGTGCGGTCTTTTCCGGTCATTGGTTCGCTGCTTGGAGGAGGTCCTCTAGTACCCGGAAGGCCTTCCCCCGCCCAGCCAGACTTCTTCTGATCAGCTCCAACGGCAATTGTTTTCTCAAAGCGACTGTATGCGTCGACTTCTTTTGTGACGCTCGTACGTGTTCAAGATTCGTGAAAGGCAACGGAAAATCGTTTAAAATACAAAAATCTAAAGATTAAAGTTCTCTGCTGTAGATATTGCCTTGTGTTCTTTCTGATTGGAAAAAAAAGTCCACTGACCGCGTCGCTCTTGCTTGACGTGTTACCAGCGTAAGCGATTTGCTTCACCAAAGCCAAACACAAAAACAGAATCTTAGCAGTGGCCTGGCTCGCCAATGTAAAAGGAAATATTAATTATTCATATTTTGTGTTAATATTAATATTTAAAAATCGGCGTGAGTTGTCTAAGGATGACTCCGCCTATTTATATTCTAAATACTAACTTCCTTGTTGCACTAACTTTGAACTGAACTACGTGCGAAATTACTACTACAATAAGTGACTATACGCTGTACTAAGAATAATAACGTATTTACTACACAATAACAAGTCTAATTATTGCTATAACTATATATATTTACATCAATGGACATATGAATATATATACTTATAGTCGCACACAGTTATATATTAACAATACACCTAAACTGCGCTACACACAATATCAACACAATTCCACCCAAACTCTACCTAAAATTACACTTACACACACACTATTAGCAGCTCCCACCCACCTGGCTCTATATTGTCCCTACGGAAAACAAGGGGTTAATTATAATATGTGGGCAATGGGAATATGGTGGTTGAGGGGGTTAATGTTCTGCAGGGCAAGAATTGCAGGGATATAGGGGTTAATCTGTAGGGGTAAAATAGGGCAGGGGTTACAGCATGGGGTGAATGTTGTGTAGGGGTATAATGCAGGGGTAATATTGTATGGGTTAGTTGGTGGTATAGGGTATGGATTGGTGGTTCAGGGGTTAATGCAGGGCAGGGGTTTATGGATTGGTGGTTTAGGGGTTAATGCAGGGCAAGGGTTATAGCAGGGGTTTATGGATTGGTGGTTCAGGGGTTAATGCAGGGCAAGGGTTATAGTAGGCGTTAATAGTTCGTGGTATAATATAATCAGCCATCCAGGGGTTAATTGCTCGTCTCCAGGGATGATTCCTTTCCATTGGACTGCTGGGCTCAACTTGCCTTTTCTTCCCTCCTTTTGAGCGCAGCGCCACCGGGTTATTTAAACCTTGCGATGCTCGCTCCCGCACCTCCCACATGTGGGCTGGCGCGGTGATATGACATCACTGCACCAGCCCACGCGTCTTGGCTTGCGCTTCCAGGTGGGGGGGGGGGGGGGGGGGGTGCTTTGTAGAGATGGGAAGTTTGAATCTTTTAGATGAATCGGTTCATTTGAATCAAATGAACCGATTCATCTAAAAGATTCAAACTTCAAACCCCATCACATCTCCCAAAGAACACCATCCCCACAGTGAAACATGGTGGTGGCAGCACCATGCTGGGGGGATGGGACTGGGAAACTGGTCAGAGCTGAGGGAAAGATGGTGCTAAATACAGGGATATCCTTCAGCAGAACCTGGCCCACTCTGTGTGTGATCTGAGGCTCGGACGGAGGCTCACCTTCCAGCAGGACAATGACCCCAAACACACGGCTAAAGCAACACTTGAGGGGTTTAAGGGGAAACCTGTAAATGTGATGGAACGGCCGAGTCACAGCCCGGATCTCAGTCCAATAGAAGATCTGAGGTCAGACGTAAAGATCGCTGTTCAAGTGCAAACATCCGACCTGAAGGAGCCGGAGCCGTTCTGCAAGGAGGAACGGGCAACAATCCCAGCGGTCAGATGTGGCGACTGCTCCTAGAGACTTATCCAAAGCGACTTGGAGCTGTGATTGCTGCAAAAGGGGCTCTACAGAGTACTGACTGTAGGGGGTGAATAGTTCTGCACATTGACCTTTTCTGGTATTTTCTCCTATTAGTTGTTTGCTTCACAATAATAAATAAATAAAAAATCATCTTCAAAGCGGTCGGCAGGTTCTGCAAATTATAGCATGCAAATCCTGTTAATTCCAGGATGCGAGACAACAAAACACGAAAAAAGTCAAGGGGGTGAATACTTTTGCAAGGCACTGTATATTAGTCTTGGCATCAGAGAAGCCATCATTATTTGAGGCTGCAAAATTTCTGAACACTGCTAGAAAACATTTGAAGCAAAATGTGTCCCCATCAACAATAAGAAGGGTGGAGAGAACGCAGGCAGATGTAACGATACACAGAACCCGGCCTAAACAGAGCAAAGCATTATATTCACATAGAAGAAATTGTGAAAGACAGCAATTCCATCTGGTTTATACTCCATATAAGATGGTTATAAAACCAGACCCACACACCGATACACAGTCACCAAGTGTAAGTCACAAATCTAAGTCTTCTCCTGATTGGTGACTCTGACACACATACACCTACCTCCTGGTGAGTGTTCTTGATCCGGCCAACTGTTGTGAAGGGCGTTTTCTTCACCAGGGAAAGAATTCTTCGCTCATCCACCACAGTTGTTTTCCGTGGTCTTCCAGGTCTTGTGGTGTTGCTGAGGTCACCGGTGCGTTCCTTCTTTATAAGAATGTTCCAGACAGTTGTTTTGGCCGCGCCTGATGTTTTTGCCATCTCTCTGATGGGTTTGTGGTGTTCTTCAGCCTACTGATGGCTTCACTGATAGTGACCGCTCTTTGGATCTCATCTTGAGAGGTGACAGCAACAGATTCCAAATGCAGATAGCCGACTGGAGATGACCTCTGGACCTTGTATCTGCTCATTGTAATTGGGATAATGAGGGAATAACACACACCGGCCATGGGACAGCCGAGAAGACAATTGTCCCATTACTTCTGGTCCCTTAACCAGTGGGAGGCACAGATGCAACTGCTGTAATTCCTGCACCGTTCACCTGATCTGGATGTAAATCCCCTCAGATTACAGCTGACAGTCTGCAGGTAAAGCCGACGGTCTGCAGGTAAAGCCGACGGTCTGCAGGTAAAGCCGACGGTCTGCAGGTAGAGCCGACGGTCTGCCGGTAAAGCCGACAGTCTGCAGGTAAAGCCGACAGTCTGCGGGTAAAGCCGACAGTCTGCGGGTAAAGCCGACAGTCTGCGGGTAAAGCCGACAGTCTGCAGGTAAAGCCGACAGTCTGCAGGTAAAGCCGACAGTCTGCAGGTAAAGCCGACGGTCTGCAGGTAAAGCACATCTTGTCCATTTCATCTCACATCCATTGTGGTGGTGTATAGAGCCAGAAATGTTAGAATTGTGTCCATGTCCCAATATTTATGGACCTGACTGACTTTCCGCTCATTATTGACAAGAGAATTAAGAAAATAGAGTCAACGTATTTCTTAAATGAATTAAGTGACTTTGAAATTCCTAAGTATCACAGACCACCACCACTAAAGCGTAACTTTTAATAAATAATCTAAAACAATGAAATAGACATGGGGAACTCAATTCTTATATAGAAGAGGAGAAAGTAATTATCCCTATTCCTCTCCCTGTTACAATTGGGTCCCTGCCTAAGAACGGAATAGCCGCCCCGATAGGGGTGATCCCGTGTCTGGAACCTCCTAGTTACCCTAGTATGTCCCTGACACAGAAAAGAAATGCCATCACCATAGTACCAGAGACTAGTGAATTGTTACCAGTCATCCAGTCCAGGTCACAGAGTCCCTTAGTCACACCTTACTATACTGTAATCCTTTCATATATTCCAATTGTATGCACCCTTAGTAAATAAAATATTTATAACAGATAAAGACACTTATGCCGCGTTAGGGTTCCAACGCGTTTCGCTGTGCTACTCAGGGGACAAAATCCAAATGAGAGTGTGCCCGTATAGGTCGATTCAAGAAATGTGGTTCATTACAGAACAAAGAAAACAAAAACAAATAATAATAGGGTGGAGTGTGACCACCGGTTGGAATAAGGTGTCAAATGTCCGGCGTAAGTGTTGACGGCCAATGGTGTAGGATACGTAGCCCTTATATGGTCATGTCAACATTACCAGAAATCCCCCTTGAAAGCGCCAAATGATCTCCTATCTATCTTCAATGAGTCTCAAATATTGGTAAACAAATATACATATTGAGCCTGGCCACTCAGGACAGATACTTGTGCATTTGTAGCGATGTATACATGTAAGGGGCTCTTGTGGTCGAATCGCTGCCCCAACATATACACTGGTGGCACCTCGAGAGTCCAAGGGGACCCACGTGGCGCTGTATGATGGCTGCAGCCTGTGGCAAATGTAGACGTCGGTCCCAGTATGGATCGGCGTCTGGTGTCTCATCGCGCTTTTTATAAGGAGGCCGCCTCCCTCAGTGTTGCGTCACGACGTTGGCTCGCACATCGACGTCACATGGCGTTATGACGCACATAGCAATCCATTCCATTGCTCTGGCTGGCTGTACTATGGGGCAACAACAGCAACTTTATTAAAAAAAAAATAATATATGTGATTGACCGCTATAGTATTAATTAAGATGACAAATTCCATTCTAAACAGCCCTCTTTACATACCAGAGGTATATAGACAGGGCAGAGTATTATACAATACCTTAAATATCTTAAGTCATTATGCACCATGTATATCAATGCAACTGGAATATGGAGGTAGTTACCGTCCTCTATTTCTCCTTGCACACAAAAAAAGGGGGCCCCACGATAACGTAGGGCTCCACTGATACTCCCCCATTGTGTCCAATATAAACAGGCCAGTTTTTAAATGAAGCATGCAAAGTCTATGTCCTCATTTAATCCTGCGGGTGAAACTGTGTTTAGTCGGTATATCCAACGTGATTCCTTTTGTTTTAAGATCTGATCAATACTTCCTCCTGATTGATGTGCGAACAACCTCAACCATTGAGAAGGAAATACCGACCATATTCCCATCATGCTGCAACTGAATATGTCTCACTAACGGTTTGTTTGTTTCTAATATCACTTAAGTGTTCCAAAATTCGTATTTTAAACTCCGTAATATCGCGCATGCACCCTGGATCCACTGGTTAGTGCCCGCGCAGTGTCCTGGCAGCATCCTCAGCAAACGAAACGCGCATGCGCCAGCTGTCTGCACCCTTTGCTTGCAGGCGCTGACCAGTGGATACAGGGCGCATGAGCGAGATTACGGCGCACCATCGGCAATAAGAGGAAAATTGCTGTTTGTCCTGTCAAGTTGTCTAAGATTTCGCCCTTTTGTTGCGCAGAACCTCAGGAAGCATGGCCTAGTCTGGGGTCATTCCTCATAAATTGCAGGTCATGCCAGACAACAAAAGACTTTCAACTTCATTGCTCAACAGTACTGGTGGCCATCCAAGAGTCATGTGCACAGTATAAAACCTCCAAGCAACGTCCAGCGGGCCTCTTACTTCCTCTTCCTGAGGCTCCTTGGCAACAGATTGCCATGGATTTTTTTACTGATCTACCCTTGTCCACTGGGTGTTCTGTGATCTGGTTTGTGGTGGATCGTTTCTCCAAAATGGCGCACTTCGTCCCTCTGCCTGGTCTTCCTTCTGCTCCTCAGCTGGTGAAAAATGTATTAAACATATTTTTCACCTCCATGGTTTTCCCCACTGTATTGTGTCAGATAGAGGTGTGCAGTTCACGTTCAAGTTCTGGAGAGCTCTTTGTAATCTTTTGAATGTGTCTCTGGATTTCTCTTCAGCTTATCATTCGCAGTCAAATGGTCAAGTGAAACGTGTCAATCAAATCCTGATAATATTTTGCGACATTTCACCACCCTCCATCATGATGACTGGGTCGAGTTATTACCTTGGGCTGAGCTTTCGTATAATAACCATGTCAGTGAGTCTTCCAAGAAATCACAATTTTCTTGTTGTTTATGGTAAACAACCTAACATCCCACTCCTGGTGTCTTCTACTACTGGTACCCCTGCAGCGGATGCAACTTTAAGAGAGTTCTCTAAAATCTGGGAGGAGACCAGGGCCGCTCTGAAAGAGGCTTCTGCTCTGGAGTGGCAGCTGACAATTATCCTAACGGCCCAAGTCTATTCTCACCATCAGAGGCTCTAGTGAAGACCAGGTAGTTGCTTAGTCATGCCCCTCCAGAGTATAGGGTTCTAATACCTCGCTCACCCCATCAAACTCTCCAGATGCAATCATGGGGTGTAGATGGATTACTATAATACCCCATAAATCTGACAACTTGCACCCCTATTAGGCTTAGCTAAGCCAGAGTGCCTGCTAGCGTTACACTGACAGACATAATACAGTATGTAAGTTATTGCATGTCTAAATAGTGTGGTACCAATGAAAAGTGCAGCTTGTCCTGCAAGGAACAGCCCCTCACAACGCTCCCCCACCGGAAAATAAAAGTTATTACACAAAAAGAAATGGTTCATTAAAGTTTACTTATTGTGTACAAGCAGTGGTATAAAAACCTATATGTATCATGTCTTCATCCACAGCAAAACGATTAATTCCATTCGGTCCACCGTTTCCTCTAATAGGCTTTTAGCGCCATTTCAGTTTTCGCCTCAGGCAGCAGAAAGGCTAGGTGCACCCCTGCCTGCGACCCGTGTCTCCCTGCTCTGTCCTTGCCCTGTCAACTGTCCCTTTTAGCTGCCCCCTCTGTGCTTCGCCAGGGTGTCTGACCCCAGTGCGTTAGCTGCCAACTTCTGGGTCTATAGAGATAGCGGCATGTGGCTCCTGTGCACCGCTCCTTGTTTAGGGATTAAAGGGTGAAAACCAGGGGACTGCAAAGATAACGCCCTGAGAGGTAAGCTGAAGGGGTAGAGCACTCTGAATTGTGCAGATGAAAGCTGAAGGGGTAGAGTGCTCCAAACTGTGCCAACGAAAGCTGATGGGACAGAGCACTCTGAGCGGTGCAGATGGAAGGTGAAGGGACAGAGTGCTTCAAACTGTGCTGATGAAAGATAAAGGGACAGAGTGCTCTGAGCGGTGCAGATGAAAGCTGAAGAGGCAGAGTGCTCCAAACTGTGATGATGAAAGCTGAAGAGGCAGAGCACTCCGAGCAGTGCAGATGAAATCTGAAAGGGCAGAGTGCTCATGAAAGCTGGAGAGACAAAGCAGTCTGAGCAGTGAGTGCTGATGAAAGGTGAAGAGGCAGAGTGCTCCAAACTGTGCAGATGAAAGATGAAGAGGCAGAGTGCTCCAAACTGTGCAGATGAAAGGTGAAGAGGCAGAGTGCTCCAAACTGTGCAGATGAAAGGTGAAGAGGCAGAGTGCTCCAAACTGTGCAGATGAAAGATGAAGAGGCAGAGTGCTCCAAACTGTGCTGATGAAAGCTGAAGTGGCAGAGTGCTCCAAACTGTGCAGATGAAAGCTGAAGTGGCAGAGTGCTCCAAACTGTGCAGATGAAAGGTGAAGGGACAGAGTGCTCTGAGCAGTGATGATGAAAGCTGAAGGAGCAGAGTGCTCTGAGCAGTGCTGATGAAAGCAGAAGGGGTAGAGCACTGAGCAGTCCTGCCTGCCCCTTCATGTCTTCTTTAAAGGCTTTGGCAAAAGGTTTAAAAGGGTTGTCCAGTAATATTATGACCTCTCAGGATAGGTCATAATTACCAGATCAGGGGGGGTCAATGTGACCCCTGTCCATCAACTGTTACAGGCAGCCGCTGCAGTCACCGGAGCTCTGGTCAGCGCAGCCAGCTCCCGACAGCTCTCCAAGCACAGCGCCATACATAGCACAGTGGCAGTGCTTGGTATTGCAGCTCATCCCCATTCACTTCAAGGGGTCTGAGATGCAACTAGGTCATGTGACCGATGTACAGTGACATCACATGGCCTAGGAAGCGCTGTGGCCCTCATGGGGCACTGGCTACTTCTAACAGCTGACCGGAAGGAGTCCTGGGTGTTGGACCCCCAACAATCTGATATTGATGACCTATCCTGAGGTTAGGTCATCAATATTAATTACCGGATAACCCCTTTAAGGGCCACCAAGTCTGGACATAAATATCTGATGGTTTTTTCCAGTTTCCTTTGTAATCATCAGTGCTGCGTTCTGGTTTTCAGGTAAGCAGAATCCTGGAAAATGGGGATGAGGGATTTAGGTTTGTTGCAATATTCACTTTTAGCGTATTCTAGATACTGGGGGGTTTCCAAGTGCTCAGTGACAGACACTCCCCTGTAAATGGAGAAAATCCTATTACTTCCATGTTGTTAGCATGGTTTAGATTACACTCCAGCAATTTTGAAGGAAGAACCAGAAGCGGTTTAAAATGAAAGATGGGGTGAATTATCTTTGAGTAATAGACTTTCCAGGCTGAGGCCCAGGGCAGAAGACGGAGTAGAATGTTATGAAGGATAAAGTGGGTGCACAATGTGGCCCCATGTGTGCCACTATAATGTCTCTATGAGATTGGAGATGCATTATGGGCCCCAGATTCCAAACCTGTGCACATTAGATCGACTCAGTTCTACCCGTAGAAGCCAAGCAGTCACTAGAGGTTTGTAGAAGACAGATGTATGGATATCTGGAAGAGCATACTATTGATTCAGGACGTCTGGGGAAGCTGAAGGCGTTCTATATCACATGGAAGATTCCGTATCTGACTATGACCAATGACAAGTAGCTGATATGTAGCAGAGGGTGAGCTTCCCACCTGTCGAATGCCAAAAATACAAAGTGTGAATTGCTGGGTTTTTTCATGCTGTCACCCCTAAAATTTTATTAAAGGTTACATGATATTGTGTACCCCAAAAACTGTGGCATTTAAAAATATAATTCCCCCCCCCCCACCCAAAAAATAAAATAAAAATCCTACTGCATGTCAGTGCAGGACAATAAAAAAGTTCCCTTTCTTGAAGTGCAGAGAAAAAACCATTGCCGTGTCCTTAATTTATTAGTAAGGATTTGCTGCAGTACCGGACTCCAAGACGACGTGGCCATCCCTTACCAGTGAAAGGATAGGTTTCCATCTACTGCTGAAGGCTCACCTGATGAAGCTGGGATCAGCCCTCTAGGTTCTGCTGGTTACTGTTCACACACAGATCTCAGTGTTTGTATAGTTCTTTGTCCTCATCCAGAACAAGCTGAAGTCTTCAGGGGGTAGCGACCCAGAATCAATTGCTTGAGGTCTTTAAGGTCATCATCACTATATGACAAGGTTCTCATTTTGTAATTTAGAATGGTCCTGACCCAAAAACATTTAACTAACAAGCAAAACACCAGACGGTTAGTATAAAAGGATGTGATCACAGATTTTATTACAGATCATTAGTCTTCTACAGTTATTAACCCTTGAAGCCGTTCTAAGAGACTAGTGCTCATCTCCTTCCATTTATCCTACTTTGGAGTCACAAGTCTCCACAGCACCCACAAGTCCGTCTTCTGCCCTGTGATGGGTCGTTTGATGAGTAAGAAGTATTGACAGTTCAGGAAACTCCTTGTTACACTGAGGGCATGAATAATTCTGCCCATGGAGCTGCATTCTGTGATGTCGATGGCCTCGTTGATGTCTGAATAGGTTAGAGCTCTGAGTGAACGCCTTCCCACACTCACACACGTAGGGCCTCTCTCGGGTGTGCACTCGGTGATGCATAATGAGGTGGGATCTACAGTTAAAGCTCTTTTCACATCTCAGACACTGAAATGGCTTCTTAGCAGAAGCATTTGTATCATATCGACCCCAATATGATTTGGTGATGGCTATAGAGCGTTGTGTTTTTAATGTCTCTTCGCTGTATTCCATGTCCTGGCTAGGCACATATGCCCTTGTCACATCAAGCGGCTTACTAACTTTGGGTGCTCTGCTTCCATTTGATGCCTTTGCTGGTTTCCCATGATTTCTGCTCAAGCCCTGGAGTGCTTGTTCCACACAGGAAGTCTCAGGACTGACATCAATGTCCTCAGTACTGGCTTGTGGTTGGAGGTCGCTTGGAGATGCTTCCCGCTTGATCTGAATAATGGATATGTTTTCTAATGAAAGAGAAAATCGTAAAAAGAGGATAATAATCTGTACATGAAATTTTACTGATTGATCAAAAATGTAGATTAAATATGTAAGACAAAAAGTTAAGGGTCATGCTTCTCATGTTTCATTACTTTTGAATCACTACCCTTCAGCCCTGGAACAGAGGAAAGGGACACCTGATGGAGACAGCTACCATTATATCTCCAGCCCTTCAGTTCAGAGAGTATCAGTTGTGGTTGACGGCCTTTGTCGAGGGAGTATTATTCAGATTACCAGTTGAGGCCTTGAATGGTAGACGAGGTAATTCAATATAGTCTAAACTAACTAAAGTTTAAAACATAAAACAAAATACAACTAAAGTTAAAAGCAAAAAATCAAACTTGCTCAAGTGAACAGGCTTAAACAGAGCCCTCCCGAGCATGGCCTTTCTTTAGTATTGCAGCTATTCAAGTGGATACCAGACACAAGCCATGGTCAGGTATGATGGGGTTTACGATGAAAAGAACAGATCATTTCCTCGATTCTCAAACAGCCCTTTTATACAGAGGTGGACACACGAAGGCACCAGTAATACAATGCTGACTATGTAAAGGATGGAAACCACTGACCACAGAGCAGCAGAATGAAGTAAAAAATAATTTAAGATAAACCCTCCATAAATCACAATGGCAGAAGAACGGGAAGACTTTTGCTGCATCTGTATTGTCAGCGGTTTATTGCCGCTCTCGACAAGATTTACATTATTTTGGGGGGCATATATTAGCTTTCCCTAAAACTGGGTTTGATGGGGCAGCTACTGAATGAAGAAAATATATTGGCTTGCCATCGAATGAGGTGGTTGTAGTCTTCCCATTTATCCCGCAATCTTCACATCAATTCTCCATGTCTTCATTGTGAGACATTCCAATATTTGAGGATTCTTTTTTCTAATGTGATTAAAGATTGGCCAATTCTAGAAAACCTTTGGGTAAACAGGCGTTTGCTTTTAAGCTTTCTCCACACTGGTTCCAAGTAAAGGGCCCTTCCTCGCTGTGGATCTTCTGATGGATGTAAAGATCTGAGGTTGGGGTAAAATTCTTACTACAAACCGGATTCCAAAAAAGTTGGGACACTATACAAATCGTGAGTAAATACTGAATGCAATGATGTGGAGGCGCCAACTTCTAATATTTTATTCAGAATAGAACATAAATCACGGAACAAAAGTTTAAACTGAGAAAATGTACCATTTTAAGGGCAAAATATGTTGAATCAGAATTTCATGGTGTCAACAAATCCCCAAAAAGTTGGGACAAGGCCATTTTCACCGCTGTGTGGCATCTCCCCTTCTTCTTACAACACTCAGCAGACGTCTGGGGACCGAGGAGACCAGTTTCAAGTTTAGAAATAGGAATGCTCTCCCATTCTAGTCTAATTCCGGCCTCTAACTGTTCCATCGTCTTGGGCCTTCTTTGTTGCACCTTCCTCTTTATGATGCGCCAAATGTTCTCTATAGGTGACAGATCTGGACTGCAGACCGGCCATTTCAGTCCCCGGATCCTTCTCCTACGCAGCCATGATGTTGTGATTGATGCAAAATGTGGTCTGGCATTATCTTGTTGAAAAATGCAGGGTCTTCCCTGAAAGAGATGACGTCTGGATGGAGCAGATGTTGTTCTAGAACCTGAATATATTTTTCTGCATTGATGGTGCCTTTCCAGACATGCAAGCTGCCCATGCCACACGCACTCATGCCACCCCATACCATCAGAGATGCAGGCTTCTGAACTGAGCGTTAATAACAACTTGGGTTGTCCTTGTCCTCTTTGGTCCGGATGACATGGCGTTCCAGATTTCCAAAAAGAACTTGGAATCGTGACTCGTCTGACCACAGAACAGTCTTCCATTTTGCCACACTCCATTGTAAATGATCCCTGGCCCAGTGAAAACGCCTGAGCTTGTGGATCTTGCTTAGAAATGGCTTCTTCTTTGCACTGTAGAGTTTCAGCTGGCAGCGGCGGATGGCGCGGTGGATTGTGGTCACCGACAATGGTTTCTGGAAGTATTCCTGAGCCCATTCTGGGATTTCCTTTACAGTAGCATTCCTGTTTGTGGTGCAGTGTCGTGTAAGGGCCCGAGATCACGGGCGTCCAGTACGGTTTTACGGCCTTGACCCTTACGCACAGAGATTGTTCCAGATTCTCTGAATCTTCGGATGATGTTATGCACAGTTGATGATGATAGATGCAAAGTCTTTGCAATGTTTCGCTGGGTAACACCTTTCTGATATTGCTCCACTATCTTTCTGCGCAACATTGTGGGAATTGGTGATCCTCTCCCCATCTTGGCTTCTGAGAGACACTGCCACTCTGAGAAGCTCTTTTTATACCCAGTCATGTTGCCAATTGACCTAATTAGTGTTAATTGGTCTTCCAGTTCTTCGTTATGCTCAAATTTACTTTTTCCAGCCTCTTATTGCTACTTGTCCCAACTTTTTGGGGATTTGTTGACACCGTGAAAATTTGAATCAACGTATTTTTCCTTTAAAATTATACATTTACTCGGATTAAACATTTGATCCGTCATCTACGTTCTATTACAGATAAAATACTGACATTTGCCATCTCCACATCATTGCATTCAGTTTTTATTCACAATTTGTTTAGTGTCCCAACTTTTTGGGAATCCGGTTTGTATATTTTCATCTATGTATACAGCTCCATGTAAAGCCCTGGTGCCTGACAGGGGTAGAGTTCACACCAAACCACAATATCCACAGCTACAGAATCTCCTGTGTGTGTTCTTCAAAAAATCAGGTGGGAGTTTTGGGTGTAGGTCTTCCCACAGTACAAACATAAATCCGCTCACCCCAGTTGTTTCTCTGATACAATGCACTCTAAGGCCCTGATTTATCATAGCCTTCACTCCAAAATTCTGGAGTCAAAAAGTCGCAAAATACGGCTTTTGTGACTTTTTGCACTCATTTGTTCTAAATTTAAGCATTTGCGCAAAAATTTGCGACGTTTACATGCACTTGCACAAAATTTTGCGACTTTTTGCATTTTTACACCACTCACTCCAGTTTAGTATTATGGGTGGGAAAGTGGGTGTGGTTAATGAGTTTCACTCCTGATTTATTATTGCGACTTTAAAAAGCTGCAGAATAGTCGCAATCTCACTGCAGGAGGAGGGGAGTAGAAAAACGGCAGTAGCTTTTCTAGACAAAAGTGTTAGGTTTAAGGACAAGACAAATTTATCAAACAACCTGTGACATTTGATAAATATGGCGCAAAGTACTCCAACACAGGCTAAAGCAAAACTGACGTCAGATATTCTACTCATGATAAATTCCCCCCCCCACAGTCTTCAGAGCCTTTCACCTTTTCTTTAATGTTTTCCCCCATCAATATGATCTCCATCCTCCATAATTGAAAAGTAAAAGCAGAATCTTAGACATTTCTGCAAATTTTTTATAAAGAAAAAAATATAATTTCACATGGACATAAGAATTCAGCCCCTTGCAATGACACTTGACATTTAGCCGAGTTCTGCATCTTGATTGGAGTCACCTGTGGTAAATTCAGGCGATCAGACATGATTTGGAAACACACTGGGATGGTAGTTCGGACCCTAGAAACAGTGGAAGAGTCCAGTATTCTCCTGCTGACAAGTTGAGAAAACCAGGCTCTTCTTGGCCAATAAGGAGCGATCATGATTACCTGAGACTGTTCCTCTGCTACTTTCATAAGAGTTCTTGAAATAAAGTTGAAAGGGGGAAATGCGTATAGCAGTCCTTTTGGACATGAGTGAGATAGGGCATCCAGAATCTCTGGTTGATCCTGTGGGGATAGAGAACAAAATCTCTGTACCTTCTTGTTGCCCCGATCTGCAAACAGGTCCAGGATTGGAACTCCCCATCTTAATATTATCTGATGGAAGACATTGGGATCTAAGGATCTTGATGCCAGTAGACCCGTCTGTAAATTTCTTATTTTCCACCAGGCTAGGGACTGCAATACTTTTGATGGAAGACCTACCCTTTTGTCTAAGGAGGTCTGAGTACCGTCCCAAGAATCTAGGAGAAGGGACTGTAGAACCCTTGTATGGCTGTGCCCATCTGACTGCGGGTATTTAAGATGTCAGATGACCCAGAATAGTCAAAATATTCCTGATGGTGGAGGTTTTAACCTGCAAAACAGAGATTTTCTGATACATGGTCAATTGCTGATGTCTTCTCTTCCAGAGGAAAAACAGATGTGAATCTAGAACGCCTAGGAAGACTTTTTGTTGACTTGGGATGAAATCAGACTTTGAGATTTATTATCCATCCTAAACCGAGTAAGGTCTTTTTACCAGGTCTAGATGGAGTAGGAGAAGCTCTTCTGTTCCGGCTGCAATTAGAAAGTCGGCTAAAAAGGGTATTATAAGAATTCCCTGTAGATGAAGGTAGCCGGTTACCCATTACTTTTGAGAAGATCCTTGGAGCAGAAGAGAGACCAAAGGGAAGAGCTTGGAATTAAAAAAGTGACAAAAGGCGACTTCCTATGTAAACGGCGATTCTCAAATACTTCTGGGGTTAAGGTTAGGATGAGGATGGGCACATGATAATAAGCATCCTGTAAATCCATAGTTACCATATAGCAGTTCTGGCGAAAGAGGTTTATGGTCGATTTGATGGTTTCCATTTTGAATTTCTTGTGAGTTAAAGGGAACCTGTCACCGGGATTGTGTGTATAGAGCTGAGGACATGGGTTGCTAAATGGCCGCTAGCACATCCGCAATACCCAGTCCCCATAGCTCTGTGTGCTTTTATTGTGTAAAAAAAATGATTTGATACATATGCAAATTAACATGAGATGAGTCAGGGACAGGACTCATCTCAGGTTAATTTGCATATGTATCAGTTTTTTTCCCACAATAAAAGCACACAGAGCTATGAGGATTGGATATTGCGGATGTGCTAGCGGCCATTTAGCAACCCATGTCCTCAGCTCTATACACAAAATCCTGGTGACGGGTTCCCTTTAAGCATTTGTTTAATCTCTGTAGATTTATAATGAGCCTAAATGATCCCTACAGTTTTTTTGAACAGAAACACTGGAGAATAGAAACCCCTTTTGAGTTGGTCTTCTGGGACCGGAAGTGATACCTTTTTCTGGAGAAGAAAGGAGATTTCTTACTACAGGGACAGTTGTTGTTCCCTATAAGGCAACGGCTTGTTGATTATAAAATAATCTGTTGGACAGGTATCTAATTCTAGACTGAAGCCTCTTTGAATGGAAGCCAGAACCCCTGGGGAGGTTCCAATTTCTTTCCATTTTGGAACAAATTTTTTAAATCTTGCTCCTACTTGATATCTGGCGTCATTGAGTGGATTTTGCAGGATTGTCCGGATAGAAGAGGAATCCTTTCCCTCTACCTCTTGAGGTCTGCCATCTACCCGAGAAATCTCTTCTGGTTCGCCTTCTGCCTGTTCTTTTGATTCCGAAAGGACCGCCTCTGATGAAAAAAGAAAAATCTGCTCGCTGTAGGGAATCCTTTTTTCTTATCAAAAGCGTTCACCAAAATGTCATCAAGGACTGATAAAAAAAAAAAAAAAAAAAAAAAAAAGGGTTTTAATAAGCATTGTCCCTGACCAGGAACAGAGCCATACGGCTCTTCTGGCAGCATTGGAGATGGCAGCTGATCTGGCAGACAGTTTTACTAAATAAGCCGAAGCATTAGCTAAAAAATTTTACTCTTGTTTCAACGTTGGTAAGGATGCCAAAATTTTCTCCCTAGGGATTCCCGCTGCCAGATGATCCTCTAATTGACCCAGCCATACTGACAAGGACCTAGCCGTGCATGTGGAAGAAATACTGGGCCTAAACATAGCGGGTATTTATCGCCCATGCCTTTTTAAGTAAGCTTTTGCATTTTTTTTCCATGGGGTCACGTAGCAGCCCCATGTCCTCAAACGGAAGGGAGGTTTTCATTGAAATGCGGGCAACAGGTGCATCTATCTTTGGAGTCTTATGCCAAAGATTTGAATCAGAATCTACAAAAGGATATTTTCTCTTAAGACAGCTTGAGACAGGGGCTCTTTTCTCAGGGTCTCTCCATTCTTTAGAGATTAGATCTTTAATGCTATTAAGGACAGGGAAGACTTGTCTTCTTTTCCCCAGACCCTGGAACATTTGGTCCTGGACAGACTGGCTTTCTCTAGTATCCTCTAAGTTCATGGTAGCCCTTATGGTTTTTAGAAGACTTTAAGATTCTTCTGGAAGGAATAACGGTCTTCATTAACCGTCTTACGAGGAGTCAGATCTGTCATCAAGGATTTCTCCTTCATCTACATCAAATCCATATAACTGGAAATTGTGGGAGGCATGTGGAGACAAGGGGGGCAATCTTGATTCTACTGCTGCATTTACTTCCTCTTTAATCATACTCCTCATGGCGTCTAGAAATGAGGGAGAATCTTCTGATACCACTTTTTCTGTGCACTTCACACATAGTGACTTCTTGGATTTAGATATAAAGGATTTCCTGCATATGGTGCACTTCTTGCGTTCTGAATCTCCCCCTGGTGTCTTGAAGGTTTCTCTGCCCTAAAATAATCAAAATGATAAAAAAAAAGGTCTAGCAGAAAATTAATTTTAAACCTTCAGCAACAGACACCCTATGATGCATGAGAAAAGAGCCTCACACCAGAAACAAATATCTGCCCAAGTTTGCAGGAGAGGAAGCTTACCAGGCTGAGGGCGCTGGAACCAGGATCCACAGGCTTGCGGGCTGAGTTGGCGTCCTGAGGAGCAGACATGCTGTAGCAGGGAAACACCAGACTCTGCTGTGGACATCTTCTTTAATATCCCCACCAACACCGGCTTCCGGTCGCAGCCTGCGTGCATGCGCACATGACATGCCAACGCACCGTCGCTGCGTCATGATGTGTGCCGACGCCCTGCTCCACCAGGAGCCTCCTCCACCTCTGAGAAGAGCCTGTCTGCCAAGATGCCTGCCGCATCGGATCCACAACCTCTGCATAGAGGTAAAAGCCCGGGGCTTATGCCTAAGGAAGGGGAAGGGAGGCACAGTGTACCCGGAGCTCTTGACCTCTGCAGCGGCCCTCCCAATCCTGGAGAAACAAGGCCATGCAGTCAATAATTTGGCATACCAGCCAGAGCAGGAACTTCCGTGCTCTCCGGGGACAGGAAACAACACTCGCTTAGGTAGGGAGAGGAGGCCTTTTAAATCTGGAGCTTCAGTGTTGTTTCATGTCCAGGCGGCGGGGACACCCTCCTGTCAATGCCATTGGGGAGGCGTCTTGTAGAAATTGGCTGATGTAATACAGCCCTTAGTCTGTACAGATCACTTTACTGCTGTTATCTTATCATTGCAGTCTCATTAGCCCCTCTGTGTACAGACAACACAGGACCCACCATATCACAAGTGATATCACAGCTTATCAGCTCCCTCCTGACCGCTACACAGGTCACTGAGCATGCCTAGAAAACTTTCCCATAGGAGGTCCCCTCCTGACCAATTTGTAAATGGACCATGGCCTTGCTGTAAAGCAATTTTTTTTATGGATCTCTAAATGCTGTTAAGCTCAGTTTAGGCAAGATGGCCGGCACCAAAATCAAGTGTTGTTGTCTGGTTTTAACTGGCAGATAACATTTTTTGTGACATATTTCCTTTAGTAGTCACTCTGGCAGAGCTACAACGACCCTGTGTGCAGATGCGAGAAACTTCCAGAAGGTCAACTATCACTGCAGCCTCCACCAATCTGGGTTTAATAGTAGAGTGGCCGGAAAGATGCCTCGCCTCAGTAAAAAATAAATAAAAAAAAAAGAAGGCCCTAAAGAGCATCATGAAGGAAACCAGGCACCCCTCACAATACCATCCATAAAGTGAAGCATGGTGGTAGTAGCAACAAGCTGTGGGGGACAAGGAGACTGGTCAGGGTTGAGGGAACCCCAAATAGAGCAAAGTCCAGAGGTATTTTTAATTAGAGCCTGATCCAGAGCTCTCTCGAACTCACACTAGGCCAAATGTTCACCTTCCAACAAAACACTGACCCCAAGCACACAGCCAAGACAACCCAGAAGCAGCTTTGTGAATGTCCTCTTGTGAGTGGTCCAGCCAGAGCCCTAAACACAATGGAAAATCTCTGGACAGACCTGAAAATGGCTGTCCACCGGCGACCCCCATCCAACCTGACAAATCTTGAGAAGATTTGCAGAGAAGGGCAGAAAATTCCCAAATTCAGGTGTAAACCTTGTGGCATCATCCCCAAGACTGTAAGTTGTAATCACTGCCGAAAGGGCTTTAACCAAGTCCTGAGTAAAGGGGCTGAATACTTAGATCAATGAAAGATTAATTTTTTTATTTCTACCAAATTCTCACTTTCTTATTATGGTGGATTGAGGGCAGAACGATGTGGGAAACATTATATTTTTTTTTTATCACAAGACTGCAACATAAAATGTCAAAGTAAAAGAGTCTGAAGACTTTCTGCTGCAATGTGCCTGATGTTAGAGTGAAGGTCTTTCCACACTCCCACACACAAGGCCTCGCCCTGGTTTGCACTTGCTGATGCATTACGAGTTGGCACCACCAATGGAGTCTCTCGTCACGTCTCAAACTGCCGCAATGAAGGTTATTAATTAGGTCTCGGTCAACCTTTCAGTCAAAGCATCGGTTTACAGATGGTGACAGAAGAAATTTTGCATTCAACAGAATTTTGGGACATCTTCGTGTTCTCAATTCTGGCACAAATTCCACACCAACATTCTGTAGTTGGACATCAGTGGTAGACCATTACTGATTAATCTGACTAAAGGTCATAGATTCTCCTAAAACAGTAAAAACCATAAGGCCACTAAAAACTGTTAAATGGTGGAAACTAAAGTGCCCTGCCTCCTGTCCGCTTTAGACACGTGGTGGTAGCACCAGCCCCTAGTACGGACATGTATTACCTGGTCCTTGACTTCACCTTCTGCTAAATAACCTAGAATGCAGTGTAAACGGCGGCTCCAGCTAGTGATATGCATGCCTAGAGCACTCCTTACAGTCAGGAGCACTAGTGATTGGTGGAGGTTTCCCTATACGCTTAAGGTTTTCTCTGCATGTCTTGTGCATTGTGTGACGTCACAGGAGTTTGAGAAGATCGTTTGTGGCTTTGTAAAGTACATAGGGAATGCAGGTTCCAATTTAACATATCACAGGTCTTGCCGTTTAATGCACTGAAAGGTGCCTGGACAAACAGAACAAGAAGAAGTGTCAAGGCTCACAAAACACTCAGTCGCGGAAAGAAGTAAATTCTATATTGTAGGGGAAAAAAAAGCAGAAACCGTGGGGGTCATTTACGAACAGCACTAGGTCAAAAAATAAATAAAGTCACAAGACCCACAAGACCATGGTTTGAGACGTTTTAAGCACCCATGGAACAACGCTTTGTTAGTACCCATCACCCACCCACATGAGGAGATCTCGTACCCATCACCCACCCACATGAGGAGATCTCGCACCCATCACCCACCCACATGAGGAGAACTCCCGAGAGTTACATAGTAAAATAATGTAATCCACCCTTAAATCCAATGACTACAGAATAAGGAGCCGTCGGCATTTCTTCTAAACCTTTTTATACAAAACAGATAAACAGTTTCCCAGGTTGAAATATCTTCTATTCATCTTACAAAGGGCATGAGCACCAACATTCGATATATAATAAAATTCTATGTACATGAATACTAGTCACATTTCTGGAGTCCTCCCCCAGGAGCCGCACACTTTCTAGCTGTGTGGACACTCGCTGGTTTCCACTAGATGAAGTCTACGATGTCGGAGTAAAGAGGAGTTGACTTTGAAGCTTTTTCCACACTGATTACAAGTGAACGGCCTTTCCTCGGTGTGCGTCTTCTGATGAATGTACAGATAGGAACTCTGGCTAAAACTTTTACCACATTTGCCACATATATATGGCTTTTCCCCCACATGAACCCTTTGGTGCCTGACAAGGGTGGAGTTGACACGGAAACACTTGCCACAATATCCACAGGCGTAGGGTCTTTCTCCTGTATGTGTTCTTTGGTGAATTTGAAGATAGGAGCTCTGGGTGAATGTTTTCCCACAGTCAGGGCAAATGTAAGGTCGCTCACCCCGATGGGCTCTCTGGTGTCTGAACAGGCTAGAACTCTGGGTGAAGGTCTTTCCACACTCGCACACATACGGCCTCTCTCGAGTGTGCACCCTCTGATGCATAATGAGGTGCGACTGACAGTGGAAGCTCTTTTCGCATCTCGGACATTGGAAACGCTTCTTCGTCGGACGTTTCTTCATGGACTTGCTGAGAAGGATCTTCACTTGTTCATTGAGGGTTGTAATTCTAGAAGTGTGTTTAGTGTTGATGCTCCCGTGTGAAACCATTAATGTCCCACCAGCAAAGCCACGTAGTTCCTCTTGTTTGACTGATTGCTCACCACACAGATTCTCAGCACAGACATCGCGGTCCACAGCCTTACTTTGCGGTAGGAGGTCGGGGAGGGATCCTTCCTGCTTGATATGAATAATGTGCATGTTTTCTACTGAAACACAGAGAAAATCAGAAAAATAAAAAGACTTTACTTCCACTAATTTATATCTTCTAAAAAGGTCTAAACTAGAGGAGCAGCATGGGTGAAGGAGGAGAAGCAGCCGTCAGCCTTTTATCTTCTGTACTAGAAGACCCCAAGACTACTGATGGGCATTGCTTAATAGGGGCGACCTCTGTTCAATGGTCTGGTGATTTCTGACTGAGGGACACATTGGGTATGTTCACATGGCTAAACTCTGCCACTGATTCAGCAGCAGGCGTTAGGGTTAACCCTATTCAGATTCAAAGCTCCCCAATAGTCACTTTCATGTCAAAAACTCCATGTTACTTGGAAGCCGATTTGATTGGGGATTTCATAGAAGTCAATGGGAAGCAGAAAAACCTCAATCGAATACTTGAAAAAACTCTGCTAAAACCTTCTCCAATTTAGAAATCTGCCACCAAATATGACCTCTTTTCAGCTAGAAATCTGCTACAGGGAGAGTAATCCAATCAAAGCCGGCACTGCTACATCGGCATCTCCTGACCGTAGTAGTGGACTAGGAGACTCGAGTAATGTGGTGGTGCTCAATGTGGACTCTATCAATGACTATAAAAGTGGGAGAGACGTGGCGCTCACCGAGGGGAGAGTGACTGCTCCACCCAAAGGCATTAAAGCCGCCCATAGACATTCAATAGCTGATATCTCTCTCCCCCGACTCCCCCATACACGTTTGGTGAACCTGCCGGCGCGCTTTCCACGTGGGGATAACTAGGCCTGATGAAGGGCTACCGTTTAGCCCGAGACGTTGCCATAATTTGTTGTGCATTATGTCCGGCTGAATAAAACTCACAAATTACTTCATCGTATCATCTGGAGCGCTCTCCGATTATACTAAGTATTTAGGTGTTGTTAATGGGGTGAGAGAAAAGAGCTGCTGATCGGGCGAGCAGCAAAGATTGAGCAAAAGAGTTTTCATCTGCTGGGGGAGAGATGGGAGCGCCCCACACATTAGATTGTAGACTATACGAGTATGGGGGGCTTGAGCTCTATCTGCACATGTGAGCAGGAAGACGCCCATCTGCTGGGGGAGAGATGGGAGCGCCCCACACATTAGATTGTAGACTATACGAGTATGGGGGGCTTGAGCTCTATCTGCACATGTGAGCAGGAAGAGGCCCAGGGCAGGACATCTCTGCTAGCCCTATTCAGTTAATACTAGCCACACTCACTGAGTAATCCTCTTCTGGATCTGACCCAGAGAAGGGAAGAATCTTCTGCGGGTCTTCAGAACGCACGTATTGCGTCTCCTCCAGTGAATGCCGGCCTTTTCTATTCAGAGAGGCAAATCTGAGGTCTATGAGGCCAGGCTAACATAGCAGAGCCCAATCAGGGTTAGTCTTGGCCAGCCTTGGGTCTCATCATAGCAAAGGAAATCCTTGGTATTCCTTGTGATGGGCTTCATTCCATTGTGTGTAAATCTAGAAGTCAAACAACATGGCCACGGTCTGTGGACCGACACAGGGCCAACATACCAGGAGGTCTCAGTCACAAAGGACTGCTGGACCAGTCTTAGGAGCAGCCCCTGGCCCAGGGTCACGTTTCCACAGTACCACGCCACCAGTCTATGAATCAGACACTGATGGAAGCCAGGGTGGCAGGGATTCATGCGGGCATTCTGCTTCCCAAAGGGCAGTATCATAAAAAGCAGCATAATTGGGTCAGACAACATTAAAGTAAAAACTGAGCATCAGTCGCCTCCCGATTCCCCCGCCTATGCCGCTCGATGCTGGTCTCAGTCCTATGGCTCTTCTTGAGCTGGAAATGGGCCTGCCCAGCGGGTAATGGGGGAGGAAAGCAGAGGGACCGGACAAGCTTTTTATTATTGCCTGCTCTATTTCTGCTTCTTCCCTGAAATGGTAACTAGCTGGTGGCATGGTGCGACCAAACTGAGCGGGCATTGTTCCTGCAGTGTAAGTGGGTAAGTCTAGCTGGCACAGTAAGTGGGCAGTACTGCCGATCGCTTCCTACTCAGACATGTACTGAACTCTCATTATAGCCAACGGTCCAATATCCTGCAATGATGGAAGAACTTGCAGCATGCGCTACTTTGACCCAATCTTTGTACAAGAGTCATCTACGAACATCCGATTACATCGCTCGTCACGGCTGATACCGATGCTGGCATCTAAGGGGTTAATCTGCTGCTAGCGACCACAGCAACTCAGCATTTATGCACCCTGAAAACTACAACTCAAAGCAAGTGAATGCTTCAATGGTAAATGAAGGGTTAAGACCCTTGTCATAAGACGATGAAGGTGAGGCAGCAGACCCTAAGGCCCCTTTCACACGGGCCAGTTTTCCACGCGGGTGCAATGCATGAGGTGAACACATTGCACCTGCACTGAATACGGACCCATTCATTTCTATGGGGCGGTGCACGAGCGGTGATTTTCACGCATCACTTGGGCGTTACGAGAAAATCGCAGCAAGCTCTATATTCTGCGTTTTTCACGCAACGCAGGCCCCATAGAAGTGAACGGGGCTGCGTGAAAATCGCAAGTAAGTGCGGATGCTGTGTGATTTTCACGCATGGTTGCTAGGAGACGATCGGGCTGGGGACCCGATCTGTATTATTTTCCCTTATACCATGGTTATAAGGGAAAATAATAGCATTCTGAATACAGAATGCATAGTACAATAGTGATGGAGGGGTTAAAAAAATAAAAAGTCCCCTTGATCGCGTAGTTGCCGATCTCTGTCTTCTTCTGTAATGCTGAATTGCCGGCTAAGGACCTGTGGTGACGTCACATCACATGATCCAATCACATGGTCCCTCAACATAGTGATGAACCATGTGATTGGACCATGTGATGAGCACAGTGATGTCATCAAAGGTCCTATTCCTGTGCACAGCAAAGAAGAAGACAGAAGAGAAGCTGGGCTGCGCGATCAAGTGGATTAAGGTGAGTTAGATTATTTTTTAACCCCTCCAGCGCTATTGTACTATGCATTCTGTATTCACAATGCTATTATTTCCTTTATAACCATGTTATATGGGAAAATAATACAATCTACAGAACACCGATCCCAAGCCTGAACTTCTGTGAAGAAGTCTGGGTTCGGGTCTAGGTACCAAACATGGCGATTTTTCTCACGCGTGTGCAAAATGCATTACAATGTTTTGCACTCGCGCATGTTCCCGCAACCACCGTGTAAAACCAGCCTAAGGTGTTCAGGTTCTTCACTGTGAGGACCCCCCTGAAGGCTACGGCAACACTGTTGGCGCAACATTTCATGTCATGGATTTCAATGGTGCCGCTATACGACATGCTGCGACACTACATTCCACGGCCGACACCACTGCGATTAAAGGAAGTGTCGCCGAGAAGCCAGATCCAAAAGCACTTCATCCGTAACCAATAGGCTCTGTTCATTCACTGACAGCAAGCAGAACTTTTCATTTACCTTTTCAGAAAATTAAAGAGGAGCTGCTGACTGCCTAACTCCCATCCAGCCACCGCCTGCCGTGGAATGCCCTCTGTGTGCAGGTGGAGGGAGCTGTGGTGGCTCAGAATAAGACAAATATCGGATGCGGCCATCATTTCTGTGCACCGGCCCTGGGTTTACTGGGCGAGGTTTTGGGCTCAGGGTATATCTAGGGCAGTCACGTTTTTCAGGGTCCCTGCGCTATTCTCCCTGGAAATGGAGGAATTCAGTTCCCGTCAGTGTGGTGGTTCCTGGCACACTATTATGTCGCCATTGCGGACTACACACCGGGAGGGACCGCGCAGGACACAACTCATTGGCAAGGCGGATGGAACACTCCATTATCAATTTAGTCAGATTTTTCCGGGAGTGTTAACAGAGGAAGAAAGGTGCTCGAGCACTAATTGTTATGGGGAATACAAGTATTATGTGTCGGGGGAGCGGAGCAGAAACTAGAAGCTCCACACCGGCCCCTCATTGGAGCCCTACGAGGACAGCAGCATGAAGGCAGATACAGGGGCCCCGGACTCCTACAAACTTTCCTAATAATAAAGAGCAGCGTTCCCTAAAATGCTCATAGAAAAAGCCATCCAGGTTACTAAATGGGTTTCCGGAGATTCTGAAATCGCTGGGCCATATTCAGGATGTCGGACCCGTGGCAGGTGAGCATCATCAGATGGCAGCTGAGGTCCAGTCACTGCAACAGAGACTGTGCTCCGCCTACGTCACGTGACCAGTAAACATGTGACGTAAGTAGCCTCGTCAAACAGCTCATGGGGGGGGGGGGGGGGGGGCAGGAGTCAGACATGGAGTCAGTCAGACAACCCCTTTAACTACACATGTATCTGCCCAATGGACCCCAAGATGAGGGCTATCCCCACCCGCCAGGCTGCACTGCCAGCTCTAGAGATACTGCCTGAAAGCCATCTACCCACCTGTAAAGTCGTCAGTGGAGCTACTGGCATAGGCCTCACTGTAGCTGTTGGCACCTGAGGCCTCTGGAAATACAGTCACATAGGGATCCTTGCAGGGGTTGGGGCATGTTCTCTGGAAGGCACCGAGGGAAGCTGAAGAAGGCACTCCATGCGCGCTTGTACGGCCAGATGTTTCATGGAAGGAACGGCTGCAATCGCTCCCAGGACTTAAGAAGGTGTTGGGGTGGTAGGAATCAGGCAATGGACTTCTGGCGGGATCGGCCGGGGCATCGCTGCAGGCATCGGACTTTCCATCTTGGCCGCTGGCAGACACACTGGTTGGAGGAGTTTCCTTCTGCCCCATTCCCAGCGCAGTCTCCATTTTGACATTGAAGGACCCTGCCCAAAAAAAGATCCCACATTATAACATCTGGACCAACCTGCACAGCGGGAGCACATCACTCCGGGAGGGAGCTGCATGCACCCCGAGCCTCACCCTAGACCTGATCACTGGGCCTCAGGCTGGACCTTATACTGCGGGTGGCTGCGCTGTTACACTGCCCCGGACCACAGCACCATCACCCCCTAGATGCCTCAGTCACGCTCTAGGCTCTGCTCCCATCCGACCCCCATGTAATTAGGGTAAAGAGCGAGTGTTCATAAAGCTTTATTTTGTAAAGGTGGTAAAAACACATTGAGACCAGCCGTGAATTAAATCTATAAACCAACAGATCAATGTAATATAACAATACAATGCAGGGTCCTGGTCCAATCAGCTGCCAACGCGGGGCCCTCGCACGCACTGCCCGCTAGTAAAGAAGCACTCCCACACGATATTCTATTCTCTGAGCTGTTAGAAAGGTGCACGATGTGAACTATAGTGAGGATACTCCTCTCCCCAGTGACTGTACTTGTGAGTTATCTCCTCCCTTCTGATCCTCAGCTGTGTCATGTGACCGACCTCCAACTGACACCAGACAGAAAGTCACTTACATCTCTACTGATCCCTAGGAGGCTAACACTGGCGTCCTGTCCACACATGAGGCGATCACAGCTGAGGATCAGAAGGGGGGTTATAACGTACAAATACAGTCAGTGGTAAGAAGATTCCCTCCTCCACAGATGACATCATGGACCTTTCTAGCAGCTCAGAGAAGAAACATTTTGTGGGAGTCTTACTTTGATGGGAGCCATGCTGGTACCAACAGTGACATCATCATTGATGCATTTGTATTTTTTAGATCTTTTTATAATTTTATTACATTATGGAATATTTATTTGTTTATTTTAGATCTACAGTTAGGTCCATATATATTCGGACAGAGACGACGTTTTCCTAATCTCTGTTCGTCACCACAATGGAGTCAAACGCCGGAGAAGTTCAGACTTTCAGCTTTAGTTCAGTCGGTTGAACAAAATGATTGCAAAAAAATGTGAGGAACTAAAATGTTTTTTAAACTCAATCCCTTCATTTCAGGGGCTCAAAAGTAATTGGACAAATACAATAATTGTAAATAAAATAATAATTTCTAATACTTGGTTGTAACCCTTTGTTGGCAGTGACCGCCTGGAGTCTTGACCTCACGGACATCACCGGACGCTCTTTCCTCCTCTTTAATGCTCGGCCTTTACTGTCGCGGTTTTCAGCCTTTCTGTCTGAAGTTTAGTCTGTGACCAGTGAAATGCTCTATTGGGTTCAGATCCGGTGACTCGGCCGTTCTAGAATATTCCACTTCTTCAATAAACTCCGGGGTTGCTTCGGCTTTATGTTTCGGGTCATTGTCCGTCTGTATTATGAACGCCGACCAATCAGTTTGGTTGGATCTGAGCGCACAGTCTGTCTCTGAAGACCCCAGAATTCATCCGGCTGCTTCTGTCCTGTGTCACATGGTCAATAAACACTAGGGCCCCGGGGCCACCAGAAGCCATGCATGCCCAAGCATCACCCTGCCTCCACCGTGGTTCTACAGATGATGCGGTATGCTTTGGATCATGAGCTGTACCGAGCCTTCGCCATACTTTTTTATTTCCATCATTCTGGTAGAGGTCGATCTTGGTTTCATCCGTCCACAGAATGTTCTTTCAGAAGTGTGCTGGTTTTTGAAGATGTTTTTGAGCACAGTCCGATCCAGCCTTCTTATCCTTGAGGCTGATGAGCGGCTGCACCGCGCAGTGACCCCTCTGTATTACGTTCATGCAGTCTTCTCTCTATGGTAGATTTGGATATTGATACGCCTGTATCCTGGAGAGTGGGGTCACTTGGTCGGC
Organism: Bufo gargarizans; assembly: GCF_014858855.1. Classification (NCBI taxonomy): domain Eukaryota; kingdom Metazoa; phylum Chordata; class Amphibia; order Anura; family Bufonidae; genus Bufo; species Bufo gargarizans. The sequence goes on along the minus strand of NC_058082.1, from coordinate 567,187,839 downwards.
TGTTGTGAAGGGGCTTCTCTTCACCATGGTAATTATTCTGACATCATCCACCACTGGTGTCTTCGTGGGCGTCCAGGTCTTCTTGCATGGTTGAGGTCACCAGCGCTTTCTTTCTTTCTCAGGATGTAGCAAACTGTAGATTTTGCCGCTCCTGATAGTGCAGCAACTTCTCGGACGGGTTTCTTCTGTTTTCGCAGATGAAGGACGGCTTGTGTCACCTGCACGGAGAGCTCCTCTGACCGCATGTTTACTGCTCAGCAAAATCTTCAAAATGCAAGCACCGCACCCCAAATCAACTCCAGGCCTTTTATGTGCTTAATTGAGAAGGAAATACTGAAGGAACTGCCCACAGCCGCCCATGAGACGGCCCCCGAGTCAATTACCCAATTACTTTTGGTCCCTTTAAAAACAGGGCATCACATGTAACGGAGCTGAAGCTCCTAAACCCTTCATCCAATGTGAATGTGGATGCCCTGACATGAAAGCTAAAGGTCTGGACTTTATGTCCATTATATAAACTATAACGTGAATATGTTTTGGTAAACAGGTAATAAAAACACAATTTGTGTCAGTGTCCAAACATATATGGCCCCAACTGTGTGAACTCCACCCGGCCCATCATCTGGCTGCTGTTTATGTAGTATATATAGTGATGACGGATCCTCTGTAGCCCAGGACACCCTAGGCCAGTGACATCACATTCATCGGTCACATGGCCTAGACAACGCACAGCGCTGTCCGGAGAGCCGCGGTCGGCGGGGGTCCTTGGTGCCCAGAGGATAGGTCATCAGTGCAAAAAAAAAGGGCTGAAAACGCCTTTAAAAGTTTTAAAAATATTAAAAGCCATTATTTTTCATATTACTTGTAAAGCCGGACAACTTATACAGAAAAGACACGAAAATGGTTTTCTTCTCTGTTCCTCAACTCCGTGTAGCGCACAATGGTCCCAGTGAAACCTCCCGCAGACAACATTAATTGGACTGACCCGCAGCAGTACCACGCTAGCTATGCCACGCCAGAAACGCTGCAAATTTAAAGGGCAAATATACCTTACGGGATGTTTTTTTAACATTACCAGCCCCAAAAAAGTAAAATTATATGTGCCTCAAAATGGTGAAATGGAGAAAAAATTCTAGTTAAAAAAAAAAAAAATCTATAATTGACGGCCTACGTTATATGCCAGAATTCTGAGGCGATATTGCATATGAGGCCACACCCTCTTGGCAAGTTGGGCACAATTAATACAACTTTGCCTATGATTTCTGACTACGTCTAGCTGCGAGTAGGCCCCGGCCGGCCAGTACCCAGTAGGCCCCGGCCGGCCAGTACCCAGTAGGCCCCGGCCGGCCAGTACCCAGTAGGCCCCGGCCGGCCAGTACCCAGTAGGCCCCGGCCGGCCAGTACCCAGTAGGCCCCGGCCGGCCAGTACCCAGTAGGCCCCGGCCGGCCAGTACCCAGTAGGTCCGGGCCCCGCACACATAGATACAAGTGGGAGTTATTGCCGTGCCGCTGTCTCAGCCAATCAGCTTTTGTCTTCTAACCCGCAGAGATCTTTACTACCTGATCACCATCATGATAGCGCCACCTGCTGACTAATGTGTGGGAAAGGTAGAGGACAGTTACCGCAAACCGGGGGAGGGGCTCTATTCATGCCTGGTGATGAGTCGCAGTCATTACCCATGCCCTGCAGGGTCTGCTCATTCTCGGTCAGGAGGTCGCCGTACAGCTCCCGCTGCTCTCTCTCGAGATGCGTCCAGTCTTCATCTGACAAGTTCACAGCTTGTTCATGAGACACGGGGCCCTGAAACATGGGAAACACATTACAGAGCCTGGAAACCATCAACAAGCAGAATGCACAAAACCGGCCTGTTATTAAAGTGTTGTGGAACAAGCTCAATACCACTGTTAGCCCCCAGAACATCCATGTCAAAAACACATGTCCACTGAGGCCAAGGCTGTCCCATGGACTCACATGTAAACAGGGGGCACACATGCATCACGGACTCGCATGTAAACAGGGAGCACACATGCATCACGGACTCGCATGTAAACAGGGAGCACACATGCATCACGGACTCGCATGTAAACAGGGAGCACACATGCATCACGGACTCGCATGTAAACAGGGAGCACACATGCATCACGGACTCGCATGTAAACAGGGAGCACACATGCATCACGGACTCACATGTAAACAGGGAGCACACATGCATCACGGACTCACATGTAAACAGGGAGCACACATGCATCACGGACTCACATGTAAACAGGGAGCACACATGCATCACGGACTCACATGTAAACAGGGAGCACACATGCATCACGGACTCACATGTAAACAGGGAGCACACATGCATCACGGACTCACATGTAAACAGGGAGCACACATGCATCACGGACTCACATGTAAACAGGGAGCACACATGCATCATGGACTCACATGTAAAAGGGAGCTGGAAACCAACTAAGCATCCCTAAATCCTATCCCTGACATCCTGACTATATGAGCCGCCTCGATGATAGGGGGGGCTCATACTCTCGAACCAGGGCCCTACTGACCCTAACGGTCCCTGCAATATGGCGGCAGAAGGTGAAGACAACCGATTCCTCCAAGACACGGAGGAACCGGAGTCTCCAACAGGCCTAGCAACAAAGGGGAAGAAAGCAGCCAGCAGTGGACAACAAAACAGGTAAGTGTCCAGAGGCAGAAAACACAACTGCCAACAGGACCAACATGGACCCCTACCTGACACAGCAGCAACAAGAAACACGAGCAGTCCATGCCGCTACCACTGGATCCTGGTAATGCGCATGGTCCCAAACACACACACACACCGGGCAGGACCCAGCACGAACAACAAACACAAACTAGTAGTAACAACCTGGACCACCATGCGACAAGAACCATGGCGGCACCAGGCTGTGCTGCCTGATGTTCCCCCGCCGGGGAACCCCAGGGACCTCCTTCAGGAGATATAGGACATACAAAGGATATGTCTGGCATCCATGCTGACCTGAAACACCAAACAGGCCAGACATGAAACACCAAACCAGACAAAACAACAACCCCAAACATAAACCCCACACCAAACATACAACAAGTGAGGTAGGGTACCAGAAACAGACACAAAGGGGTGAGATAAAAAGACATCAGGTGACATTGATGTCCCATAAGGTGGCCCTCAAGGACTGGGCAGATGGAAAAGCACCAGCGGCTCAAGACACTGAAGACAATCTGACCTCACAACTCAGAACAATAAGCGCCAAGAGGCCACATCCAGCTCCACCTTGCACACACCTTAACCCCATAACACCAGAAATGGGAAGGGAAAAGTGCACATGCATGCATAACAAACAACATGTTGCCACCGGCAACCATCATGCGCGGCAAAAGTGTCACGGCAAACTACCACCAAGCCGTGACACAGAGGCTCTGTCATACAGACATGAGGTGATCCTGTGGGCAGCCTGACAGGAACCAGTAGGGAGGATCACATCATGTCTACATTACAGAGTTCCTACAATAGGTAGTACCTGAGTGATCCTATATGCGATACTCATTGACAAATAACATAAAGGCACCAAGAAGGCGTTGCTGGAATGAAGCTTTCACTGTGTGACCGCAATGATGATAGATTTAAGAGATTACAAGGACTGTACAATGGAGAGGAGGCTCTAGGACCCGGATGGCGGCCTCTAGGCCGGACACAAGACGAGACACGGCCTCTAGGCCAAACACAAGACGAGACACGGCCTCTAGGCCGGACACAAGACGAGACACGGCCTCTAGGCCAAACACAAGACGAGACACGGCCTCTAGGCCAAACACAAGACGAGACACGGCCTCTAGGCCAAACACAAGACGAGACGCGGCCTCTAGGCCAAACACAAGACGAGACGCGGCCTCTAGGCTGGACACAAGACGAGACGCGGCCTCTAGGCTGGACACAAGACGAGACGCGGCCTCTAGGCCGGACACAAGACGAGACGCGGCCTCTAGGCTGGACACAAGACGAGACGCGGCCTCTAGGCTGGACACAAGACGAGACGCGGCCTCTAGGCTGGACACAAGACGAGACGCGGCCTCTAGGCTGGACACAAGACGAGACGCGGCCTCTAGGCTGGACACAAGACGAGACGCGGCCTCTAGGCTGGACACAAGACGAGACACGGCCTCTAGGCCAAACACAAGACGAGCTGTTAGTGTCCTCGTATCACTACTAGGGGTGACCAACTGACATATGTGATGGCACCCCCAATCACACCAGCAGTTGTAAGCCCTGCCATGAGGGGAACACATGTGAGGCAGGACGTTCTGCACATATCACTGAGCTGTCTGTGTCCTCGTATTACTACGAGCTGTTGTGGAATCCCAAACAGAAGCTGGATTCATCTCTAAAGATTATACAGTTCCAGTCCAGGTTTCTCATTTGTGACACCACTGCAAATGAAGACGACAGTTCTTATAGGGCAGCGAGGGAAGCACTTTTACGCCCTCTTGTGGGAAGACACAGAAGTCTAATCAGACGACACCTGAAATCATTTCGATCTCATGCACACAAACCTATTTTGTTTCCGCGTCCGTTCCGTTTTTTTCTGCGGATAGGATGTGGACTCATTCATTTCAACGGGTCCGCAAAAAAATGCGGACAACACACCGTGTACTATCCGCATCCATATGTCCGTTCCCCCCGCAAAAAAGTATATAACAACATGTCCTATTCTTGTCCGTTTTAGGAATTGTTACAATGGATCCGCAAAAAATAAATAAAAAATAATAAATAAATGGATGGGACATGGATGTCATCTTTTTTTTTTTTTTGCGGATCTGCAAAAAACACATACGGTCGTGTGCATGTAGCCTTACAAATCTACCCGAGACATAACTGCATGCCGAGTTTTGCAGCAATCCAAGATTTCCATTTGGCTGTGTTGGTCCTTTGGTCAAGGAGTGTATATTCCACTGCCAGAAATACATGTGCCAGAATGTCAGGGAAGTGAAGAAGCAATGGCTTTGGTTTTTACAGAAACCATGAAAAAAAAACCTCTTTTTGGCAGCCGTAAAGTATAGGACATGAAGGACATGTAGGGGTAGTAGTAGCGGCAGCAGCACAGGATGGAACATGATGACCAGACAGAAGGTAGCAGTGGCATCAGGGGATGGTGTTAAAGAGGCATGGTCAGCAATGGAAGATCGATTCAGTAACATCAGCTAGAGGTGGGTCAATCTTCAAGGATCAGTGCCTGATTCACTTTCACAAATATAATGTTTTCCACACTTGTGGAGGGCAATTTTTCCCTCTTTGGTGTGAAGACACCGCCTGCCAGGCTGAATACCATGTCTGACATTGGAGGCTGGACCCCAATGGCAAACTGGGCCAGTGCCAGCCACTGGTCTATTCTGCTGGCCCAGAAGTCCAGGGGGTAAGAGAACAGGGTTTGTGACAGAGAAAGGGTAGAGTCCAGGTAGGACTGAACCTGGCTGTTCACATGATGACAGTCAGGTGGAGGTGGCATCTGTCCACCATATTCAGCAAAGTGCACTGCTGCTTCTTCTGCTACATGTTGTATCAGCAGTGCTGAGAGGGCTTGTGGAGCCTCGTGGAAATACAAGGCAGGGATGGCCTTTCTGCTGCGGAGAAAAAAAATGCCACTTGTGTATTCTTCATTTATCAGTTCCCTAAAGGCAGTATAATCCACAAAGTGGTACTGCAGGCATTTAGACCTACCGGTAAATGGTTTTCCAGGAGTCTGACATGATAGCACCACATGGAGGATGTCCTTTTTGACCTCTAAAGGACAGGAAGCACAGAGAGGTTAAAAGCCCCTCCCTCCATCACCAGTGCTTTTTCAATCACCACACCAGGATAGATGCAAACCTATTTATTTATTATTATTTTTACATGCAATCTATCAAAAAAAAAAAAAGGAGGGAATAAGGGGGGTGCTGTAATGTCGGACTCCTGGAAAACCAGTTACTGGTAGATCTAAATCCTACTTTCCAGGACGTCCTCCATGATAGCACCACATGGAGCAATACCAGATCAACTTTTTTAGATAGGGACTATGGCCTGGAGGACTCTCTTTCCAAAGGCCAAATCACTATTGGCAGCAAGGTCCAATCTATAATGTCTGCAAAAAGTATTAACACTGGACCAGGTTGCTGCCCTGCAGATCTGTTCAATTGAGCCATCTGCCTTTTCCGCCCAAGAAGCCGCCATTGCACGGGTAGAATGGGCCGTAACTTGTAAGGTAAAATCAATTTCCCGAGAAGAATTGGCATGAGAATCAAAGCTTTTATCCATCTTGCAATTGTGGTTTTTGATGCTCGTTTTCCTTTATTCTTCCCTGAAAACTGTAGAAATAAAACTGTGGTGAAACCAACGTCGCCACTGGGTTTTGGAGGGGTCGGATTGCCAGCCTCTTGCCTCAGGATTATGGCCCATACTAACTTTGAAGGAGAAGATAGTCCGGAAAGCCATGCTTGCGGCCGGCCAAATGTGACTTCCATGGAATTCGGGAACCCCTGCTCGGATCTGGGTGATTTTTGGATATGTTGTTCACCCAGATCAGAGCTACCCATGGATGTATACATTATGGGGATATATGTGGGGTTTTAAGGCGTTTTCTGTGTTTTGGAAAAAATGTGTCTGTTCTGTCTGTGAGTGATTAAGTTATCCCATTATGCTTGGTAATTGTATTTTGTTGATTGCGTCTCAGACAATGCCAGTGTGTTAGTTAATTGCGTCTCAGACAATGCCAGTGCGTTAGTTAATTGCGTCTCAGACAATGCCAGTGTGTTAGTTAATTGCGTCTCAGACGATGCTCATTGTATTTTGTTGATTGCGTTACAGACAGAGGGAAGGGGGTTTTGTGTACAATTGCTGGGAAGGTTTCAATACTGTAAATGCATGTGATTGGCTAAAATATAAACTGTCACAGTCTTCTACAGGGGCCCCAGAGGGAGTGTCCCTTGCTAGGAGACCTGCATAAAAGGCTGAAAAATAACCCATTAAAGAGTTGCTGTTTTTACATTCAACATAGAGCCTCGTCTCATGTGTATGGGGATTTGTATACGTGTATACTCCCCTGGCTATTACTTCTAGCTCTTGTAAGAGCTGTTCCTGGTTCCTGTAGTGGTATCTGTGTCGAGCGGAGTGCTTGGTGTCCTCGGGAGGCACTGGGAGCATCCATTAACTGAGGTCGGGGTGCCAGGAGATCCTTTACAAAAGCCAAGTCTTTTCTAAAAAGTTACGTAGACTCCAGGTATTCCAGGACTGAACGTCTGACATTGAGTGTATAAAATCTTTCTCCTTTTTTGTATCTGTACAAAATGAAGGAATAATTATTTCCCCGATTTCTATGGGATGCTGACACTACTTTTGGGACAAAAGCTGCATCAAGCTTAAATATTATTCCATCTTCCAGGATTTTCAAATATGGTTCTCTGATAGAGCCTGTATCTCTCCTACTCTTCTGGCCGAGGTTATAGCCACTAAAAAAGCCGTTTTCATAGACAACATTTTTATGCTACACTCGTTAAGAGGTTCAAAGGGAGGATTACATGGGCAATTTAGAACCGATGATAAATCCCAGGGCGGAACACACTTCTGTGTGGAAGGATGGATTCTGCATACGGCTCTAGAGAAAGTCTTAATCCATCTGTGATCTGCTAAAGGAAAGTCTAAAAAACCAGCTTAATGCGGAAATCTGTACTTACCTAGTACTAGGTCTAAGACCCCTGTCGAAACCTTCTTGAAGAAATTCAAGAATATTCTGCACAGACAGAGAAGAGCCCTGTTACAAAGAATTATACCAAGAACAACATTTCTTCCACACCTCACCATATATAGCAGAGGTAACTTTATTATGACTTTGTTGCATAGTAAGAACGACAGAGTCTGAAAAAACTCTGGATTTCAGCATCTGTTCCTCAGAAGCCATGCTGTTAATCTCAGTCTGTGCACCTGAGGGTGTTTTAGAAGGCCCTGCATGAGAAGATCTTCCTCTGGAGGGGGAAAACATTGCTCTTCCAAAGTTAGCTCCTTTAACACCGGGAAAAAGGAGCCATCATTATTAGGGTCACAGGATCAGATCTGAGCTTCTTTAAGACTGCTGGTATTTAGGAGAAAGGGTGGAAAGGCAAAGACCAGATTTATATCCCATTTCTGAGAAAGCGCATCCACCGCTACTGGATTGTCTACCGGGTTTAGAGAAAAGAATAGACGTAGCTGCGCGTTTTTCCTTGTGGCAGTCACCCATTTCTTGCAGAGAAAATTGAAGATGTTTTTTTTGAAACTCCATTCTCCTGGACTGATGGGAGACCTGCTCAAAAAGTCAGCCATCACATTTTCTTTTCCATTTAAAATTGATAGCTCAAAATAAAAGGACCAATCTTTCTGCCCAACTGAAGATTTGGTCTGCCAAGAACGGGCAGGAATTTTGAACCCCTCTGTCTTTTTAGATAGGAGACAGTTGTCATATTGTCCAACAATACTCATGGTGACCCTTTAGTATGTGCTCTGCTTTCTGAAAGGTCTCCAGGACCGCTTTCAATTCTCTGTAATTTGAAGACCGGTGAAATAGGTCCTGATTCCAGAGTCCCTGGAAGTAATTGTCATAGATTTGCGCACCCCAACCTGTTTTGCTGGCATCTGTCGTTACCAGGATCTGTGGTTGAAAAAACCATGGGACACCACTTGATAATTTTTCGAGAATTGTCCACCATGCCAGGCTGTGAATCACTGTCTGGTAGTTGTATTTTTAGATCCAAGGTTCTCGAATCCTTGTTCCATCTTGTCAATTATTTTCTGAAAAGGTCTGGAATGGAATTTACTCCATGGAACAGTCAGTATACAAGAAGTCAACAATCGCATTATTCTCATGGCTTTTCTTTTTATTTTGTAGAATGGAGATCTCCCTGCAAATTGATACACGCTTCTCCTCTGGTAGAAAAGATCTCTGGATCTTGGAGCCTAGGAGGGTATCCAGAAAGATTATTTTTGTTTCTGGAAGCAAATTAGATTTTTCCATACTGATTATCCAACCTAGCCAAGAAAGGGTTTTCAGAGTGAACACTAGATGATCTTGAAGGATGGTGGAAGAGGGTGCTGTTAAAAGGAAATAGTCTAGAAATGGGATGATCACAATTCCCTTTTCTCTCCGTAACCAAGAAACTACTTCTGACATAATTTCTGTGAATATTCTTGGTGCAGAAGCCAGGCCAAATGGAAGACACTGAAACTGGTAATGTAGTATCGAGGATCCTTCTTGAATTGCAAATCTCAGGAATGTTTGATCTTCTGGGCATATTGGCACATGATATGCATCCTTTAAGTCCAGTGTACACATCACATGCCCCCCGGACGGATGAGTTCGATTGTTGATTTTACGGACTCCATCCTGAATCTCTTGTATCTTACCCACTGGTTCAAAAATTTTAGATTTAGAATGGATCGGAATGTGCCATTGGGTTTCTTTATCAGGAATACGCTTGAATAGTGACCTGCAAAATGTTCTTCTGGGGGTACCGGCCTGATGGCCTGGAGAAATAACAGCTTGGTGAGATCTTTTCTGATTCTGATCTGGCTGAAACTGGCCAAGATTAATATTTTTGGGGGCGGAGCCTGAAAATTCTATTCTGTACCCTTTCTCTATTATCCCGAGGATACAAGGGGTGTCTGTCATTTATTTCCACTGTGGGAGAAAGAACTTTAGTCTTCCCCCCACACGAGACCGTCATTGCTTATTTTGGGATGAACTTGGATTAAGGAGAAAGCACCTCCCTTTACTACCTTTGGGAAAACTCTACCTGCTCGTCTTGCCCTTCCCTCGATAGGTCGATGACTGGTAACTAGAGTTGTAGCTATACCAAATTTTTTATTCGATTTCAATACCATAAAAAAGTATTGTGATACTTGATACCACGCGAAAAAAATAAACCAAAAAAAGTCTAGTGCATTTTGCATTTTTTTAAAATGGCGAATCGCGCAGGTTTATTTTTCCTGTTCCGGCGTTCACCGCATAGATATTTTCTTATTTTAATAGTTTTGACTTTTCGGACGTGGCGATATGTTTATTTATTTGTTTATATATTTTATATGTAATTTATACTTAATATTTTGGTGGGTTTGTTAAAACTTTTTTTTTTTTTTTTTTATAACTATTTCCCCCCTTAGGGGCTAGAGCCTGGGATCTTTTCATCCCTTGTCCTATTCACCCTGATAGAGCTCTATTAGGGTGACTAGGACTTTACACTCTCCCTGCTGCTCTGTGCACACAGCAGCAGGGAGCCGACTATGGTAGCGTTCTGGCTGCCATGGTAACCGATTGGAGCCAATGATTCTAATACTGATGATGGGGGGGGGGGGCACTGCGCGACCAATGATAATTAACCTTTAATACAGGAGGCGAGTACTGGCAGCAAATCAGCGGCAGTTAACCCCTCAGGTGCCGCTGATCGCAGCTCCCTGTCAGAGGCAGGGTGTCGGCAATGTGATTCTGCTGCCAGCACCTGCCTCCTGTATTAAAAGTACCTTTTGTTAGCAGGACATGTAGAGCGGCGCCCAGAGATGTCCCAGCACTTACTATTATTCCTGGGCGCCGCTCCATTCACCCGCTGTGCCCCCATTACTGTCTCTTAGTGGGTGTTCCTTCTCCCTGAGCTGTGCTGCAATTGGACAGCGCTACAGCCAGGAACGCCCACTAGAGAAGCTGATGTCTCCTCCCCATCGCTCCGATAGTAGTAATTGGCATACGGAGCAGGAGACTGTAACCGGGGCATAGCAGGAGAACGGAGCGGCGCCCAGGAATAATAGTAAGTGCAGGGAGACCCCTGGGCGCCGCTCTACATGTCTGTATACTTAAAGTCCGACCCATTAAAGGTCCTCCTATTATTGAGTGCGCAGTGCACCCGCCCCTCCTCCACCCCTCTCTATCGGCAGCAGCAGCACAGGGGGAGGGAGAGACTGCTTCCTTCTCCCCTGTGCTGCTGAGGGAACATGAGCACGCTCTCAGCAGCGCGCTCATGTTCTGTGACACTAGACTGCGCAGCAGCGCAGGCCAGTATTGAAAAAAATGGAAATCCTGGTATACAATACCAGGACAAAAGTATCGATTGGGTATCAAAATTTCGACACCCGCAACAACCCTACTGGTAACGAGGCCCTGGTATACAAAAGGACTGAGTCTTTCTAGATTTTTCTTCTGGAAACCCCTTCTTAGCTGTAGTTTTTTCCAAAAAGGTATCCAGGACAGGGCCAAATACGTAAAAGCCAGAAAAGGGTATGGTACACAGATTGTTTTTAGAAGAGATGTCACCAGACCAGGTTTTAAGCCATAAGGGTCGTCTAGTGGACTTAGACCGGACACTGCCTCTTGCTCCGAACCTGAGCGACTCTGCGGAGGCATCTGCAACAAATGCTGTAGCCATTTTCAAAAGCGGTATTGATTCTAAAATTTCCATCTTGAGGTGCTCTTCTAATTGGGTTAACCATAAAAATAAAGATCTGGCGACAGATGCGGCAGTGATGTTAGTATTGATGAGGGCAGAAGAAGTTTCCAAGACTTTTTTAAGAGACTGTCCATTTTTCGGGCATGGCATCTTTTAGCTAAAAAGAATCCTCAAACAGTAAGGTAGTCTTCTTTATTACTTTAACTATAGCAATGTCGATGTTGGGGGCTTTCGACCCATAATTTAGTGTCTTCAGGATTAAATTCCCGAGAGACATGGAGTCTCTTTTCTGCCTCTTCCCCTTCTTCCATGACAAGTGATTTAAGATTCTCATTTACAGGAAAAAGGCGTCTTCTTTTTACTTTTAGCCCGCCAAACATTTCATCCTGTATAGGGCGGGTTTGTTGAAACCTCTTCTACCTCCATAAGAAATAAGTGAGTCCAGATCTTCTGAGGAAAAAATAACTTGTTATCTTCCTCCATAGAGCATGAGGGAACATCATCTTCCTCATCATCCTCTAACTCTCCCTCAGACCTTAATTGGTATGAAGCTGAACTTCTCCTTAATGGGGGACTCAATCCACCTGGAAAGTCGACCATGCTGTAGTAATGCGAGTCTACCCCTCCCCCAGGGGCACTGGTATCTGCGGCTCCTTCGTTTGTTAAAATAAAATAAAAACATGGCTGCGCCCATCTAAGGGTGAAAGTGACGTCAGGCGCAGGCGTCTCGCGCCCGGAAGCGATCATCGACGATGCAGCCCGATGCTGTGCTTGCGGCCTGCTGCTGTGGTGAAGCCCAGCAGTGACGTCAAACGCTGTGGCCCCAGATCGGAAAGATGCTGCCGCCACATGTCCTGTCATGGCGCTACCCAGAGCACTGGAACAACGCAGAGCCCAACCTTAGGGAAACGGCTTCTGCACCGGACCCAGAGAACTGGTAAGGCCAGGAGACCCCAACCACAAAGAGTGCTACTCGAGCCCCAACATAAGGGAGGAAGGAGAGGCTAAGGGAGCCTCTCTGTTGCTGCTGACCTGTAAGGGACTGATGATGGAGGGGCCCATTAACCTCTCTATGCTTCCTGTCCCTTAGAGGTCAATAAGGACATCCTCCACGTGGTGCTGTCATGGAGGACGTCCGGGAAATACTGTAAAAAACGCGCAATTGAACAGAGCCGAAAGCAACACATGGCAAATGCGACGCTGAAAAACACGAGGAGCGACTCCAGTGTAACTACGACGCATAAAGGTAAGTCAGCCATTATGGTGAATGACTGGGCTGCTACGCATTTACAACCCCTTAGGGACCGGGCTCATATTCACCTTAAGGACCCGGCCATTTTTTACAAATCTGACCAGTGTCACTTTATGTGGTGATAACTTTAAAACGCTTTGACTTCTCCCGGCCGTTCTGAGAAAGTTTTTTCATCACATATTGTACTTCATGACGCTGGTAAAATGGAGTAAAAAATAACATTTTTATTTATAAAAAATAAATAAAAAATTTGCCAAAAGTTTCAAAAAATTAGCAAATTTAAAAGTTTCAATTTCTCTACTTCTATAATACATAGTAATACCTACAAAAATATTTACTTTGCATTCCACATGGGTCTACTTCATGTTTGGATCATTTTGTAAATTACATTTTCTTTTTTTGGGAAGTTACAAGGCTTAGAAGTTTAGAAGCAAATCATGAAACTTTTCAGAAAAAAAAACAAAAAAAAAAAACACTTTTTTAAAAGGACCAGTTCAGGTCTGAAGTCCCTTTGTGAGGCTTACATAACAGGGGGTTCAGACCTGAGCGTTCTGAAACGAGCGCTCTGTATGCGCGATTGTACGGGCGTTTACAATCGCGCATACAGAGACAGGCGTTCACACATTGTCGCGCGTTCCCGAATATCTATGTGCGGGAACGCGCGACAAACGCCCCAAAAAAAGCTCAAGAACTTGTTTGAGCGTTGGGCGTTTTACAGCGCGATCGTACGCGCTGTAAAACGCTCAGGTCTGAACTTAGGGTAATAGAAACCACCCAAAAATGACCCCATTCTAGAAACGACACCCCTCAAGGTATACAAAACAGTTTTTACAAACTTTGTTAACCCTTTAGGTGTTCCACAAGAATTAATGGAGATAAAATTTCAATATTTCACTTTTTTTGCAATTTTCCATTTTAATAATTTTTTTCCAGTTACAAAGCAAGGGTTAACAGCCAAACAAAATTCAATATTTATGGCCCTGATTCTGTAGTTTACAGAAACACCCCATATGTGGTCGTAAACCGCTGTACGGGCACACGGCAGGGCGCAGGAGGAAAGGTGCGCCATACGGTTTTTGGAAGGCAGGTTTTGCTGGACTGTTTTTTGACACCATGTCCCATTTGAAGCCCCCCTGATGCACCTCTAGAGTAGAAACTCCTAAAAAGTGACCCCATTTTAGAAACTACAGGATAAGGTAGCAGTATTGTTGGTACTAGTTTAGGGTACATATGATTTTTGGTTGCTCTATATTACACTTTTTGTGAGGCAAGGTAACAAAAAATAGCTGTTTTGGCACCGTTTTTATTTTTTGTTATTTACAACATTCATCTGACAGGTTAGATCATGTGGTATTTTTTTTTTAGAGCAGGTTGTCACGGACGCAACAATACCAAATAGGACTACTTTTTGGTTGTTTATTTCAGTTTTACATAACAAAGCATTATTTTTAATTTTTTTTTAATGATTCTTTAGGGTCTCCACATTCTGAGAGCCATAGTTTTATTTATTTTTTGGGCGACTGTCTTGTGTAGAGGGCTCATTTTTTTCGGGATGAGATGATGGTTTGATTGGCACTATTTTGGGGTGTGTATGACTTTTTTATTGCTTGCTATTACACTTTTTGTGATGTAAGGTGACGAAAAATGGCTTTTTTTTTACACCATTTTAATTTTTTTTACGGTATTTACCTGAGGGGTTAGGTCATATAATATTTTTATAGAGCAGGTTAATACGGACGCGGAGATACCTAATATATATACTTTTATTTTATTTATGTAAGTTTTACACAATAATATTTTTGAAAAAAAAATAAAATAAAATCATGTTTTAGTGTCTCCATATTCTGAGAGCCATAGTTTTTTTCAGTTTTTGGGCGATTATCTTAGGTAGGGTATGATTTTTACGGGATGAGATGACTGTTTGATTGGCACTATTTTGGGGTGCGTGTGACTTTTTGATCTCTTGCTATTACACTTTTTTTGATGCAAGGTGACAAGAAATGGCTTTTTTTACACCGTTTATTTTTATTTATTTTTTTACGGTATTCACCTGAAGGATTAGGTCATGTGATATTTTTGAAACAAAAAAAATAAAAATAAATCATATTTCCCCCCCCCCACCCCCCCAATATTTTTATTATCAGCAAGACATGGTGAAAATGATGTGTAACAAATTATACAAGAAGAATAAACAGTGTAAGTACCAGGGCTGTGGAGTCGGAGCATTTATCTACCGACTCCACAGCCCTGGTAAGTACATAGATTTTGCTTTTCACAATAGAGAATAAATCTTTATTTGACATAAAAACATAGACAAAAATACAGATACATGGAGACCACACAGGGCACTTCCAGAGAACAGTCCACAATGAAGGCTATATTCCCAAATAACAAATGATGTGGTATTTTACATTTACCGTGTGAGATCCTCCCGATAAAGCAATAAGCGAAACGTGCGTCGAGGATCGCTCGACAGAGACAGGCCGCATTTGAATCACTGGATATTGGGGTAAGAGAGGAGTTTAGACCAGTCTTGGTGCTTAGATAACAGATTTTATGCAATATGCTGTGAACTATATATGGCACCGGCCTCTGAATACAGATGTTACTGATACCCCGGTCATAGTGATGCTATATGCATGTAAGGTGAGAGATCGCTGCATCCATGATTAGAGAAGCTTATATATGGCACCGGCCTCTGAATACAGATGTTACCGATACCCCGTCATAGTGATGCTATATGCATGTAAGGTGAGAGATCGCTGCATCCATGATTAGAGAAGCTTATATATGGCACCGGCCTCTGAATACAGATGTTACCGATACCCCGTCATAGTGATGCTATATGCATGTAAGGTGAGAGATCGCGGCATCCATGATTAGAGAAGCTTATATATGGCACCGGCCTCTGAATACAGATGTTACTGATACCCCGGTCACAGTGATGCTATATGCATGTAAGGTGAGAGATCGCTGCATCCATGATTAGAGAAGCTTATATATGGCACCGGCCTCTGAATACAGATGTTACTGATACCCGGTCATAGTGATGCTATATGCATGTAAGGTGAGAGATCGCTGCATCCATGATTAGAGAAGCTTATATATGGCACCGGCCTCTGAGTACAGATGTTACTGATACCCGGTCATAGTGATGCTATATGCATGTAAGGTGAGAGATAGCGGCATCCATGATTAGAGAAGGCTTATATATGGCACCGGCCTCTGAATACAGATGTTACCGATACCCGGTCATAGTGATGCTATATGCATGTAAGGTGAGAGATAGCGGCATCCATGATTAGAGAAGCTTATATATGGCACCGGCCTCTGAATACAGATGTTACCGATACCCCGGTCACAGTGATGCTATATGCATGTAAGGTGAGAGATAGCTGCATCCATGATTAGAGAAGCTTATATATGGCACCGGCCTCTGAATACAGATGTTACTGATACCCCGTCATAGTGATGCTATATGCATGTAAGGTGAGAGATCGCTGCATCCATGATTAGAGAAGCTTATATATGGCACCGGCCTCTGAATACAGATGTTACTGATACCCGGTCACAGTGATGCTATATGCATGTAAGGTGAGAGATAGCGGCATCCATGATTAGAGAAAGCTTATATATGGCACCGGCCTCTGAATACAGATGTTACCGATACCCCGTCATAGTGATGCTATATGCATGTAAGGTGAGAGATCGCTGCATCCATGATTAGAGAAGCTTATATATGGCACCGGCCTCTGAATACAGATGTTACTGATACCCCGTCATAGTGATGCTATATGCATGTAAGGTGAGAGATCGCTGCATCCATGATTAGAGAAGCTTATATATGGCACCGGCCTCTGAATACAGATGTTACTGATACCCCGTCATAGTGATGCTATATGCATGTAAGGTGAGAGATCGCTGCATCCATGATTAGAGAAAGCTTATATATGGCACCGGCCTCTGAGTACAGATGTTACTGATACCCGGTCATAGTGATGCTATATGCATGTAAGGTGAGAGATAGCGGCATCCATGATTAGAGAAAGCTTATATACGGCACCGGCCTCTGAATACAGATGTTACTGATACCCGGTCATAGTGATGCTATATGCATGTAAGGTGAGAGATAGCGGCATCCATGATTAGAGAAGCTTATATATGGCACCGGCCTCTGAATACAGATGTTACTGATACCCCGTCATAGTGATGCTATATGCATGTAAGGTGAGAGATCGCTGCATCCATGATTAGAGAAAGCTTATATATGGCCCCGGCCTCTGAATACAGATGTTACTGATACCCCGTCATAGTGATGCTATATGCATGTAAGGTGAGAGATAGCGGCATCCATGATTAGAGAAGCTTATATATGGCACCGGCCTCTGAATACAGATGTTACCGATACCCCGTCATAGTGATGCTATATGCATGTAAGGTGAGAGATCGCTGCATCCATGATTAGAGAAGCTTATATATGGCACCGGCCTCTGAATACAGATGTTACCGATACCCCGTCATAGTGATGCTATATGCATGTAAGGTGAGAGATAGCGGCATCCATGATTAGAGAAAGCTTATATATGGCACCGGCCTCTGAATACAGATGTTACTGATACCCGGTCATAGTGATGCTATATGCATGTAAGGTGAGAGATAGCGGCATCCATGATTAGAGAAAGCTTATATACGGCACCGGCCTCTGAATACAGATGTTACTGATACCCCGTCATAGTGATGCTATATGCATTTAAGGTGAGAGATCGCTGCATCCATGATTAGAGAAGCTTATATATGGCACCGGCCTCTGAATACAGATGTTACTGATACCCCGGTCACAGTGATGCTATATGCATGTAAGGTGAGAGATCGCTGCATCCATGATTAGAGAAGCTTATATATGGCACCGGCCTCTGAATACAGATGTTACCGATACCCCGTCATAGTGATGCTATATGCATGTAAGGTGAGAGATCGCTGCCTCCATGATTAGAGAAAGCTTATATATGGCACCGGCCTCTGAATACAGATGTTACCGATACCCCGTCATAGTGATGCTATATGCATGTAAGGTGAGAGATCGCGGCATCCATGATTAGAGAAAGCTTATATATGGCACCGGCCTCTGAATACAGATGTTACTGATACCCGGTCATAGTGATGCTATATGCATGTAAGGTGAGAGATCGCTGCATCCATGATTAGAGAAGCTTATATATGGCACCGGCCTCTGAATACAGATGTTACTGATACCCCGTCATAGTGATGCTATATGCATGTAAGGTGAGAGATCGCTGCATCCATGATTAGAGAAAGCTTATATACGGCACCGGCCTCTGAATACAGATGTTACCGATACCCCGTCATAGTGATGCTATATGCATGTAAGGTGAGAGATAGCGGCATCCATGATTAGAGAAGCTTATATATGGCACCGGCCTCTGAATACAGATGTTACTGATACCCCGTCATAGTGATGCTATATGCATGTAAGGTGAGAGATAGCGGCATCCATGATTAGAGAAGCTTATATATGGCACCGGCCTCTGAATACAGATGTTACTGATACCCGGTCATAGTGATGCTATATGCATGTAAGGTGAGAGATAGCGGCATCCATGATTAGAGAAGCTTATATATGGCACCGGCCTCTGAATACAGATGTTACTGATACCCCGTCATAGTGATGCTATATGCATGTAAGGTGAGAGATCGCTGCATCCATGATTAGAGAAAGCTTATATACGGCACCGGCCTCTGAATACAGATGTTACCGATACCCCGTCATAGTGATGCTATATGCATGTAAGGTGAGAGATCGCTGCATCCATGATTAGAGAAAGCTTATATACGGCACCGGCCTCTGAATACAGATGTTACCGATACCCAGTCATAGTGATGCTATATGCATGTAAGGTGAGAGATCGCTGCATCCATGATTAGAGAAAGCTTATATACGGCACCGGCCTCTGAATACAGATGTTACCGATACCCCGTCATAGTGATGCTACATGCATGTAAGGTGAGAGATCGCTGCATCCATGATTAGAGAAAGCTTATATACGGCACCGGCCTCTGAATACAGATGTTACTGATACCCCGTCATAGTGATGCTATATGCATGTAAGGTGAGAGATAGCGGCATCCATGATTAGAGAAGCTTATATACGGCACCGGCCTCTGAATACAGATGTTACCGATACCCGGTCATAGTGATGCTATATGCATGTAAGGTGAGAGATCGCGGCATCCATGATTAGAGAAGCTTATATACGGCACCGGCCTCTGAATACAGATGTTACTGATACCCCGGTCATAGTGATGCTATATGCATGTAAGGTGAGAGATAGCGGCATCCATGATTAGAGAAAGCTTATATATGGCACCGGCCTCTGAATACAGATGTTACTGATACCCCGTCACAGTGATGCTATATGCATGTAAGGTGAGAGATCGCTGCATCCATGATTAGAGAAGCTTATATATGGCACCGGCCTCTGAATACAGATGTTACCGATACCCGGTCATAGTGATGCTATATGCATGTAAGGTGAGAGATCGCTGCATCCATGATTAGAGAAAGCTTATATATGGCACCGGCCTCTGAATACAGATGTTACCGATACCCCGGTCATAGTGATGCTATATGCATGTAAGGTGAGAGATCGCTGCATCCATGATTAGAGAAGCTTATATATGGCACCGGCCTCTGAATACAGATGTTACCGATACCCCGTCATAGTGATGCTATATGCATTTAAGGTGAGAGATCGCTGCATCCATGATTAGAGAAGCTTATATATGGCACCGGCCTCTGAATACAGATGTTACCGATACCCCGTCATAGTGATGCTATATGCATGTAAGGTGAGAGATCGCTGCATCCATGATTAGAGAAGCTTATATATGGCACCGGCCTCTGAATACAGATGTTACCGATACCCCGTCATAGTGATGCTATATGCATGTAAGGTGAGAGATAGCGGCATCCATGATTAGAGAAGCTTATATATGGCACCGGCCTCTGAATACAGATGTTACCGATACCCCGGTCATAGTGATGCTATATGCATGTAAGGTGAGAGATAGCGGCATCCATGATTAGAGAAGCTTATATACGGCACCGGCCTCTGAATACAGATGTTACTGATACCCCGTCATAGTGATGCTATATGCATGTAAGGTGAGAGATCGCTGCATCCATGATTAGAGAAGCTTATATATGGCACCGGCCTCTGAATACAGATGTTACTGATACCCCGTCATAGTGATGCTATATGCATGTAAGGTGAGAGATCGCTGCATCCATGATTAGAGAAAGCTTATATATGGCACCGGCCTCTGAATACAGATGTTACTGATACCCGGTCACAGTGATGCTATATGCATGTAAGGTGAGAGATCGCTGCATCCATGATTAGAGAAGCTTATATATGGCACCGGCCTCTGAATACAGATGTTACCGATACCCCGTCATAGTGATGCTATATGCATGTAAGGTGAGAGATCGCTGCATCCATGATTAGAGAAGCTTATATATGGCACCGGCCTCTGAATACAGATGTTACCGATACCCCGTCATAGTGATGCTATATGCATGTAAGGTGAGAGATCGCTGCATCCATGATTAGAGAAGCTTATATATGGCACCGGCCTCTGAATACAGATGTTACCGATACCCCGGTCATAGTGATGCTATATGCATGTAAGGTGAGAGATCGCTGCATCCATGATTAGAGAAGCTTATATATGGCCCCGGCCTCTGAATACAGATGTTACTGATACCCCGTCATAGTGATGCTATATGCATGTAAGGTGAGAGATCGCTGCCTCCATGATTAGAGAAAGCTTATATACGGCACCAGCCTCTGAATACAGATGTTACTGATACCCCGGTCATAGTGATGCTATATGCATGTAAGGTGAGAGATAGCGGCATCCATGATTAGAGAAGCTTATATATGGCACCGGCCTCTGAATACAGATGTTACTGATACCCCGTCACAGTGATGCTATATGCATGTAAGGTGAGAGATCGCTGCATCCATGATTAGAGAAAGCTTATATACGGCACCGGCCTCTGAATACAGATGTTACTGATACCCCGTCACAGTGATGCTATATGCATGTAAGGTGAGAGATCGCTGTATCCATGATTAGAGAAAGCTTATATATGGCACCGGCCTCTGAATACAGATGTTACCGATACCCCGGTCATAGTGATGCTATATGCATGTAAGGTGAGAGATCGCTGCCTCCATGATTAGAGAAAGCTTATATACGGCACCAGCCTCTGAATACAGATGTTACTGATACCCCGGTCATAGTGATGCTATATGCATGTAAGGTGAGAGATAGCGGCATCCATGATTAGAGAAGCTTATATATGGCACCGGCCTCTGAATACAGATGTTACCGATACCCCGGTCATAGTGATGCTATATGCATGTAAGGTGAGAGATAGCGGCATCCATGATTAGAGAAGCTTATATATGGCACCGGCCTCTGAATACAGATGTTACCGATACCCCCGTCATAGTGATGCTATATGCATGTAAGGTGAGAGATAGCTGCATCCATGATTAGAGAAGCTTATATATGGCACCGGCCTCTGAATACAGATGTTACCGATACCCCGTCATAGTGATGCTACATGCATGTAAGGTGAGAGATCGCGGCATCCATGATTAGAGAAAGCTTATATATGGCACCGGCCTCTGAATACAGATGTTACTGATACCCCGGTCATAGTGATGCTATATGCATGTAAGGTGAGAGATAGCGGCATCCATGATTAGAGAAAGCTTATACATGGCACCGGCCTCTGAATACAGATGTTACCGATACCCGGTCATAGTGATGCTATATGCATGTAAGGTGAGAGATCGCTGCATCCATGATTAGAGAAAGCTTATATATGGCACCGGCCTCTGAATACAGATGTTACCGATACCCCGTCATAGTGATGCTATATGCATGTAAGGTGAGAGATAGCGGCATCCATGATTAGAGAAAGCTTATATATGGCACCGGCCTCTGAATACAGATGTTACCGATACCCCGTCATAGTGATGCTATATGCATGTAAGGTGAGAGATCGCGGCATCCATGATTAGAGAAGCTTATATATGGCACCGGCCTCTGAATACAGATGTTACCGATACCCCGTCATAGTGATGCTATATGCATGTAAGGTGAGAGATCGCTGCATCCATGATTAGAGAAGCTTATATACGGCACCGGCCTCTGAATACAGATGTTACTGATACCCCGTCATAGTGATGCTATATGCATGTAAGGTGAGAGATAGCTGCATCCATGATTAGAGAAGCTTATATATGGCACCGGCCTCTGAATACAGATGTTACTGATACCCCGTCATAGTGATGCTACATGCATGTAAGGTGAGAGATCGCGGCATCCATGATTAGAGAAAGCTTATATATGGCACCGGCCTCTGAATACAGATGTTACTGATACCCGGTCATAGTGATGCTATATGCATGTAAGGTGAGAGATCGCTGCATCCATGATTAGAGAAGCTTATATATGGCACCGGCCTCTGAATACAGATGTTACCGATACCCGGTCATAGTGATGCTATATGCATGTAAGGTGAGAGATAGCGGCCTCCATGATTAGAGAAGCTTATATATGGCACCGGCCTCTGAATACAGATGTTACTGATACCCGGTCATAGTGATGCTATATGCATGTAAGGTGAGAGATCGCTGCCTCCATGATTAGAGAAGCTTATATACGGCACCGGCCTCTGAATACAGATGTTACCGATACCCCGGTCATAGTGATGCTATATGCATGTAAGGTGAGAGATCGCTGCATCCATGATTAGAGAAGCTTATATATGGCACCGGCCTCTGAATACAGATGTTACCGATACCCGGTCATAGTGATGCTATATGCATGTAAGGTGAGAGATAGCGGCCTCCATGATTAGAGAAGCTTATATATGGCACCGGCCTCTGAATACAGATGTTACCGATACCCCGGTCATAGTGATGCTATATGCATGTAAGGTGAGAGATAGCGGCATCCATGATTAGAGAAGCTTATATATGGCACCGGCCTCTGAATACAGATGTTACCGATACCCCGGTCACAGTGATGCTATATGCATGTAAGGTGAGAGATCGCTGCATCCATGATTAGAGAAAGCTTATATATGGCCCCGGCCTCTGAATACAGATGTTACCGATACCCGGTCATAGTGATGCTATATGCATGTAAGGTGAGAGATCGCGGCATCCATGATTAGAGAAAGCTTATATATGGCACCGGCCTCTGAATACAGATGTTACCGATACCCCGTCATAGTGATGCTATATGCATGTAAGGTGAGAGATCGCTGCATCCATGATTAGAGAAGCTTATATATGGCACCGGCCTCTGAATACAGATGTTACTGATACCCCGTCATAGTGATGCTATATGCATGTAAGGTGAGAGATCGCTGCATCCATGATTAGAGAAGCTTATATACGGCACCGGCCTCTGAATACAGATGTTACCGATACCCCGTCATAGTGATGCTATATGCATGTAAGGTGAGAGATCGCTGCATCCATGATTAGAGAAAGCTTATATATGGCACCGGCCTCTGAATACAGATGTTACCGATACCCCGTCATAGTGATGCTATATGCATGTAAGGTGAGAGATCGCGGCATCCATGATTAGAGAAGCTTATATATGGCACCGGCCTCTGAATACAGATGTTACCGATACCCCGTCATAGTGATGCTATATGCATGTAAGGTGAGAGATCGCTGCATCCATGATTAGAGAAGCTTATATATGGCACCGGCCTCTGAATACAGATGTTACTGATACCCCGGTCATAGTGATGCTATATGCATGTAAGGTGAGAGATAGCGGCATCCATGATTAGAGAAGCTTATATATGGCACCGGCCTCTGAATACAGATGTTACCGATACCCCCGTCATAGTGATGCTATATGCATGTAAGGTGAGAGATAGCGGCATCCATGATTAGAGAAGCTTATATATGGCACCGGCCTCTGAATACAGATGTTACCGATACCCCGGTCACAGTGATGCTATATGCATGTAAGGTGAGAGATCGCTGCATCCATGATTAGAGAAAGCTTATATATGGCCCCGGCCTCTGAATACAGATGTTACCGATACCCGGTCATAGTGATGCTATATGCATGTAAGGTGAGAGATCGCGGCATCCATGATTAGAGAAAGCTTATATATGGCACCGGCCTCTGAATACAGATGTTACCGATACCCCGTCATAGTGATGCTATATGCATGTAAGGTGAGAGATCGCTGCATCCATGATTAGAGAAAGCTTATATATGGCACCGGCCTCTGAATACAGATGTTACCGATACCCCGTCATAGTGATGCTATATGCATGTAAGGTGAGAGATCGCGGCATCCATGATTAGAGAAAGCTTATATATGGCACCGGCCTCTGAATACAGATGTTACCGATACCCGGTCACAGTGATGCTATATGCATGTAAGGTGAGAGATCGCTGCATCCATGATTAGAGAAGCTTATATATGGCACCGGCCTCTGAATACAGATGTTACTGATACCCCGTCATAGTGATGCTATATGCATGTAAGGTGAGAGATCGCGGCATCCATGATTAGAGAAAGCTTATATATGGCACCGGCCTCTGAATACAGATGTTACCGATACCCCGTCATAGTGATGCTATATGCATGTAAGGTGAGAGATCGCGGCATCCATGATTAGAGAAAGCTTATATATGGCACCGGCCTCTGAATACAGATGTTACCGATACCCGGTCACAGTGATGCTATATGCATGTAAGGTGAGAGATCGCTGCATCCATGATTAGAGAAGCTTATATATGGCACCGGCCTCTGAATACAGATGTTACTGATACCCCGTCATAGTGATGCTATATGCATGTAAGGTGAGAGATCGCTGCATCCATGATTAGAGAAGCTTATATACGGCACCGGCCTCTGAATACAGATGTTACCGATACCCCGGTCATAGTGATGCTATATGCATGTAAGGTGAGAGATCGCTGCATCCATGATTAGAGAAAGCTTATATATGGCCCCGGCCTCTGAATACAGATGTTACTGATACCCCGGTCATAGTGATGCTATATGCATGTAAGGTGAGAGATAGCGGCATCCATGATTAGAGAAGCTTATATATGGCACCGGCCTCTGAATACAGATGTTACCGATACCCCGTCATAGTGATGCTATATGCATGTAAGGTGAGAGATCGCGGCATCCATGATTAGAGAAGCTTATATATGGCACCGGCCTCTGAATACAGATGTTACTGATACCCCGGTCATAGTGATGCTATATGCATGTAAGGTGAGAGATCGCGGCATCCATGATTAGAGAAGCTTATATATGGCACCGGCCTCTGAATACAGATGTTACCGATACCCCGTCATAGTGATGCTATATGCATGTAAGGTGAGAGATCGCTGCATCCATGATTAGAGAAGCTTATATATGGCACCGGCCTCTGAATACAGATGTTACCGATACCCCGTCATAGTGATGCTATATGCATGTAAGGTGAGAGATCGCTGCATCCATGATTAGAGAAGCTTATATACTGGCACCGGCCTCTGAATACAGATGTTACCGATACCCCGTCATAGTGATGCTATATGCATGTAAGGTGAGAGATCGCGGCATCCATGATTAGAGAAGCTTATATATGGCACCGGCCTCTGAATACAGATGTTACCGATACCCCGTCATAGTGATGCTATATGCATGTAAGGTGAGAGATCGCTGCATCCATGATTAGAGAAGCTTATATATGGCACCGGCCTCTGAATACAGATGTTACCGATACCCCGGTCATAGTGATGCTATATGCATGTAAGGTGAGAGATCGCTGCATCCATGATTAGAGAAGCTTATATACGGCACCGGCCTCTGAATACAGATGTTACCGATACCCCGTCATAGTGATGCTATATGCATGTAAGGTGAGAGATAGCGGCATCCATGATTAGAGAAGCTTATATATGGCACCGGCCTCTGAATACAGATGTTACCGATACCCCGTCATAGTGATGCTATATGCATGTAAGGTGAGAGATCGCTGCATCCATGATTAGAGAAAGCTTATATACGGCACCGGCCTCTGAATACAGATGTTACTGATACCCGGTCATAGTGATGCTATATGCATGTAAGGTGAGAGATCGCTGCATCCATGATTAGAGAAGCTTATATATGGCACCGGCCTCTGAATACAGATGTTACAGATACCCCGTCACAGTGATGCTATATGCATGTAAGGTGAGAGATCGCTGCATCCATGATTAGAGAAGCTTATATATGGCACCGGCCTCTGAATACAGATGTTACTGATACCCGGTCATAGTGATGCTATATGCATGTAAGGTGAGAGATCGCTGCATCCATGATTAGAGAAAGCTTATATATGGCACCGGCCTCTGAATACAGATGTTACTGATACCCCGTCATAGTGATGCTATATGCATGTAAGGTGAGAGATCGCTGCATCCATGATTAGAGAAGCTTATATATGGCACCGGCCTCTGAATACAGATGTTACCGATACCCCGTCACAGTGATGCTATATGCATGTAAGGTGAGAGATAGCTGCATCCATGATTAGAGAAAGCTTATATACGGCACCGGCCTCTGAATACAGATGTTACTGATACCCCGGTCATAGTGATGCTATATGCATGTAAGGTGAGAGATCGCGGCATCCATGATTAGAGAAGCTTATATACGGCACCAGCCTCTGAATACAGATGTTACTGATACCCCGTCATAGTGATGCTATATGCATGTAAGGTGAGAGATCGCTGTATCCATGATTAGAGAAGCTTATATATGGCACGGCCTCTGAATACAGATGTTACCGATACCCCGTCATAGTGATGCTATATGCATGTAAGGTGAGAGATCGCTGCATCCATGATTAGAGAAGCTTATATATGGCACCGGCCTCTGAATACAGATGTTACCGATACCCCGTCATAGTGATGCTATATGCATGTAAGGTGAGAGATCGCTGCATCCATGATTAGAGAAGCTTATATATGGCACCGGCCTCTGAATACAGATGTTACCGATACCCGGTCATAGTGATGCTATATGCATGTAAGGTGAGAGATCGCTGCATCCATGATTAGAGAAGCTTATATATGGCACCGGCCTCTGAATACAGATGTTACCGATACCCCGGTCATAGTGATGCTATATGTATGTAAGGTGAGAGATCGCTGCATCCATGATTAGAGAAAGCTTATATATGGCACCGGCCTCTGAGTACAGATGTTACCGATACCCGGTCATAGTGATGCTATATGCATGTAAGGTGAGAGATCGCTGCATCCATGATTAGAGAAAGCTTATATACGGCACCGGCCTCTGAATACAGATGTTACCGATACCCGGTCACAGTGATGCTATATGCATGTAAGGTGAGAGATAGCGGCATCCATGATTAGAGAAGCTTATATATGGCACCGGCCTCTGAATACAGATGTTACCGATACCCCGTCATAGTGATGCTATATGCATGTAAGGTGAGAGATAGCTGCATCCATGATTAGAGAAAGCTTATATATGGCACGCTGACTCAGATATCTATTATATGCAGGGTCCCACACGGTAAATGTAAAATACCACATCATTTGTTATTTGGGAATATAGCCTTCATTGTGGACGGTCCTCTGGAAGTGCCCTGTGTGGTCTCTATGTATCTGTATTTTTGTCTATGTTTTTATGTCAAATAATGATGTATTTTATTGGGTATTTTATGGTACCAGTTCTCTTCTGTTGAT
This sequence comes from Bufo gargarizans, assembly GCF_014858855.1. Lineage (NCBI taxonomy): Eukaryota > Metazoa > Chordata > Amphibia > Anura > Bufonidae > Bufo > Bufo gargarizans. The sequence goes on along the minus strand of NC_058082.1, from coordinate 567,160,300 downwards.
TCATATATTAAGGAGGTCCACCCCTGTTTCTATACAAGGCTGTGTCAATCCAGTTGGATATTTTCACAATAGAGAGTTGTAGAGATTAAGGGTCTCACTAATAGAGAGTTGTAGAGATTAAGGGTCTTACTAATAGAGAGTTGTAGAGATTAAGGGTCTTACTAATAGAGAGTTGTAGAGATTAAGGGTCTCACTAATAGAGAGTTGTAGAGATTAAGGGTCTTACTAATTTTTTCTCTTTCTTTTCTTAACATGGAACAATAAAGAAAATGCCCAAAACAATGAAAACATTGATTTCTCCCCCTCTTTCCCACCCAGAACTTAACCACCACCCCCCCCCCCCCAGGTGCTTCTGTTTCCATCTATTTCTACCTAATCAAAATAAATGGTTCACGTCAGCGGCTTAGTGATCCGGTGGCCGGGGTATCTCGCGGTATCGCTCCCTTCTCAACTCCCACCAACACTTAGTCTCCCCAGGCGTCCCTTTAGTTGGGATGCGAGGAACCACTTTGTTTGTCGGAAGGGAGACATCAGCTCTTCAATTTCTGAGTCGGACAGAACCTCAATAACAAACCGTTTCCATTTTTTCATGAACCTGCCTATGGTATTATGTACAACACATGTTTCATTGTGCCTAAAACCTCTTCCCACTCTGGTGGTTTCGGTTGCAGCCATTTCCTTAAGATTGATTTCTTGACAGACATAAGTACAATGTGTATACCTCCGTCCGACACTCCTGGACCCAGATCTTCTGATTGATCTCTGGGAATGCATTGAAAGATACATTGCTGTGGATTTACAACTACTTCGACCCCCCATACCTTGTGTACAAACTCCACCACTTTTGACCAAATAGACTGCAGTCACGGGCAGGTTAGGAGGCTATGGGTCAGATCGGCCTTTGGAAGGTTACATTTGGGACAGTGTCGGAGGCATCCCTGTAGGACAGATTGAATGCGTAGGTGGCCCTATGGAGTATACCTAGTTGAGTCTCCTTCCGCTGCTCGTTTTTGATGGCTTTTCTGACAAATTCAAGACCATCTTTCATCTTTTTCGTAATAGTCAGGTCATCCAGCTCTCTCTCCCAAGCGTGAAAAGCTCTCTCCACTACTCCTATCATTTGGGTATTATGAATCTTGAAGTACAGTTCCGACAGGGATATCAGTGTATTCTCACCCCCCCAAAAGCGCCTCAAACCACAGCAGCCCGTCTGCCTCTCCCAGTTTGGTTGCTTGTGAGTTGCAGTAAGATTTCACGAGAGGAAATGGGCGTCCGTCAGCTGATATTTGGTTTTTAAGTCTTCCCAAGGAATCAAGGCCTGACCTGATGGATCTAAAACATGGCTCAATTGCTGTATCCCCTTTTCTCTCCATACCTTGAACATTTTATTCTCTCTACCTTGGGGGAATGCCGGCAGTGTCCATAAGGCGACAAATAAAATGGGAGTCTATATATCTTCCTGGTGGCTTTCGATGCCATCATCGTGTCTCGTAATATTACACTATGTTTAATTTGGGAAGGAACGTCACGTAACCTGGCGTGAAGGAGCGATCCCAGGTGCCATGGATGTGCCAGTTCCTTCTCTAACGGTGTTGCCGAGAAGTGGGAGGAACCCCACATCCAATCCCTCACATGGCGGAAAAGGGCCGCTCAATTGTAGTGCCTAATATTTGGCAGTTGGAGCCCTCCCCCTCATTTCAGCATTGTGAGTTTGCTGTACGCCATCGGGGTCTTTTACGTGCCCAAAGAAAAGCCGTGAAAGCCGACTGCAACCTGACAATGTCCATATGCTTCAGAGGGTATAATAATCGTGAGATTAGATGCGCCCCACCGCACAGGGACAGCGGAGAGCTCTCCATTTGGTCAGGTCTTGTGCTATCTTTTGTATTAGTGGAGGATAATTTAGGGAATAAAGTTTCCCCGGGTCCCGTCCCACTTTTATACCCAGGTACTTCATGTAATCATTTCTGATCCCCACGCTATTGTAGTATGTTTTAGTGTCTCCACATTCTGAGAGCCATAGTTTTTTCAGTTTTTGGGCGATTATCTTAGGAAGGGTCTCATTTTTTTGCGTGATGAGATGACGGTTTGATTGGCACTATTTTGGGGAGCATATGACTTTTTGATCGCTTGCCATTACACTTTCTGTGATGTAAGGTGACAAAAAATGTTTTTATTTTGTATTTTTTACGGTGTTCACCTGAGGGGTTAGGTCATGTGATATTTTTATAGAGCCGGTCAAAACGGATGCGGCGATACATAAATAAAAAGAAGTATACATATTAGGTGAGTTTTACACAATAACAGCTTTTTTAAAACAAAAAAAAAAATGATGTTTTAGTATCTCCATATTCTGAGCCATATTTTATTTTATTTTTGGGCGACTGTCTCAGGTAGGGGCTCATTTTTTGCGGGATGAGGTGACGGTTAGATTGGTACTATTTTGGTCGGCATACGCCTGTTTGATCGCTTGCTGTTGTACTTTTTGTGATGTAAGGTGACAAAAAAATTGTTTATTTAGCACAGTTTATTTATTTTTTACGGTATTCATTTGAGGGGTTAGGTCATGTGATATGTTTATAGAGCCGGTCGATACGGACGCGGCGATACCTAATATATCTTTTTTTTTTTTCCCTATTTTTTACCAATTTTTTTTCTTTTTTACTTTATTTGGGGAAAATGACTTTTTTTTTTTTTTTTTTACTTGAAACTTAATTTTTGGGCGGGAAACTTTTTTTCGACTTTTTCTTTCACTTTATTTTTTGTCCCACTTTGGGACTTCAACTTTTGGGGGTCTAATCCCCTTTACAATGCATCCCAATACTTCTGTATTGGAATGCATTGGCTGTATGAGTAATACTGTGTGTATTAGGGCTCTTTCACACTTGCGTTGTCCGGATCCGGCATAGAGTTCCGTCGTCGGGGCTCTATGCCGGAAGAATACTGATCAGGATTATCCTAATGCATTCTGAATGGAGTGAAATCCGTTCAGGATGCATCAGGACGTCTTCAGTTCCGGAACGGAACGTTTTTTGGCCGGAGAAAATACTGCAGCATGCTGCGCTTTTTGCTCCGGCCAAAAATCCGGAACACTTGCCGCAAGGCCGGATCTGGAATTAATGCCCATTGAAAGGCATTGATCCGGATCCGGCCTTAAGCTAAACGTCGTTTCGGCGCATTGCCGGATGCGACGTTTAGCTTTTTTTCAATGGTTACCATGGCTGCCGGGACGCTAAAGTCCTGGCAGCCATGGTAAAGTGTAGTGGGGAGCGGCATACTTACCGTCCGTGCGGCTCCCGGGGCGCTCCAGAGTGACGTCAGGGCGCCCCAGGCGCATGAATCACGTGATCGCATGGACACGTCATCCATGCGCATGGGGCACTCTGACGTCATTCTGGAGCGCCCCGGGAGCCGCACGGACGGGAAGTATACCGCTCCCCTGCTCCCCACTACTACTATGGCAACCAGGACTTTAATAGCGTCCTGGCTGCCATAGTAACACTGAACGCATTTTGAAGATGGATCCGTCTTCAAATGCTTTCAGTACACTTGCGTTTTATCCGGATCCGGCGTGTAATTCCGGCAAGTGGAGGACACGCCGGATCCGGACAACGCAAGTGTGAAAGAGCCCTTTACTCATACAGCTTCCGGCCTGTCAGATCCAGGGGGCTGGATCTCACATGCTCAGCACCGGAAGGCAACGCGATGCCTCAGGAAGGCATTGCGCTGCCTTCCATGCCATCGGGTCCCCCCCACAGCCGCATGGGGACCGGATAGCACGCCTGATCGCCGCCGCAAACCGCAGGTCTGAATTGACCCCCCGCGCATTGTTCCCCTTCCGTACAGGAACGCCCTGTGTTGAAGGGACGGTTTCATCTTACATTTTGATGGTATATCACTAGGATATGCCATCAAAGTCAGAACGGTGCAGGTACCACCTCCTGATCGGGCCCCTAAACGTGGAGGAGAGCACCTGGCGCGGTCTGCAGTGAGGGATGGTAACCAGCGGGGGGGGGGGGGGGTCCCCCTGCACAGTCTGACAATGGAAGCACCGATTGGATAGAGGGAGTCTGTGCAGGGACGCCGCCCCCCCCCCCCAGATCCAGATCGTTAATACATGGTTGATGCAAAAAGCTATTAAACCAGGGATGATGGGAGCGGGGAGAGGTCCTCTTTAAATATTTATGTGCAGAGCAAGCAGTTCCTGCATGGATGGAAACGGCTGCAGCCAGTGACAACCGATCTACACCCGGTCTGACTGCCCCCATCCTGCTCCGTGCTAAAACCTCTACTACCCGTCACCCTCCCTCTCTGACCCTGGACTAGCGGGATTACCCCGGCAGATTGGATGCCAGATCATCGCACACTCCTAGTAACGCTTGTTACGATCGCAGTGTAATACTGTCGCCAATTAAAAAAAATCACACTTTACTTAAAAATCCTTGATTGCTGGCGGAAGATGGATAATCACAATCTGTGGCCAGCAAACATCCACCATCAGACCATGAGAAGGTCCAGAGCAGTAAACATCTATACATGAGGACACATCCACCATCAGACCATGAGAAGGTCCAGAGCAGTAAACATCTATACATCAGGACACATCCACCATCAGACCATGAGAAGGACCAGAGCAGTAAACATCTATACATCAGGACACATCCACCATCAGACCATGAGAAGGACCAGAGCAGTAAACATCTATACATCAGGACACATCCACCATGAGGAGGTCCAGAGCAGTAAACATCTATACATGAGGACACATCCACCATCAGACCATGAGAAGGACCAGAGCAGTAAACATCTATACATCAGGACACATCCACCATCAGACCATAAGAAGGTCCAGAACAGTAAACATCTATACATCAGGACACATCCACCATGAGGAGGTCCAGAGCAGTAAACATCTATACATGAGGACACATCCACCATGAGAAGGTCCAGAGCAGTAAACATCTATACATGAGGACACATCCACCATGAGAAGGTCCAGAGCAGTAAACATCTATACATGAGGACACATCCACCATCAGACCATGAGGAGGTCCAGAGCAGTACACATCTATACATGAGGACACATCCACCATCAGACCATGAGGAGGTCCAGAGCAGTAAACATCTATACATCAGGACACATCCACCATCAGACCATAAGAAGGTCCAGAACAGTAAACATCTATACATCAGGACACATCCACCATGAGGAGGTCCAGAGCAGTACACATCTATACATGAGGACACATCCACCATCAGACCATGAGAAGGTCCAGAGCAGTTACATCTATATAGGATAGGACAGTTCTATTATCGGGGTATCCGTGTGCACGAGTCTTAATGCAGACAGGATTTTGCAGGGGTTAGCAACCTTCGGTTGTTGTGAAACTACAATTCCCAGCATGCTCTATTTATTACCTTGAGCGCTCTGAGAAGAGCAGAGCAAGTATGCATGCTGGGAGTTGTAGTTTTACAACAGCTGGAGGGCCAGAGGTTGCCTACCTCTGCTGATAGCATCCCCCATGAATAACCACGGAGTATGAGTGAGGAGCACTAGTGTATACGGAACGTGCTGCAGGAGCACCTCATGGGGCCTGTCACCGGGGTGGACTTTGCCCCGCAGAAGGCTTCCTGCGTGGTCTATATCAAAGGGTGGCACCATGGATCCCATGTATTACATGACCTGACTCCATGTGCACGACTCCCAATACTGGCAGCACAGCAATATGGCACTTCAGGAGACCCCGTGCTGACCACATACTGATGACATCATCAGACTAACCTCGTTCAGCAGGTGCAGAATTCCCAGAACCAGCTTCATGACTTGATCAATGACAATTTTCTGGTCTTCAGTCCGCTGATCTAGTGACAGACGCAACGTCATGTCCCCCGCCAGATCCCCCTGAAGATGTGGAGCAAGGAGGCAATCAGCCGCGGTGAGGGTTATAGCAGAGTAGTCATGGAGCAGCTGGAGACACTTACCTCAGTGATGAGGAGATGCATGATGGCCAGGGCATGCCGGACCACCCTCTGAGAAAACGGCTTTACAGTGGAGGTGCCAACCTCAGCAAATGGGTCCGAGTGGAGGGAAAGAGCGGCCATCGAGAGATTCACCACTGAAAGAGAGAGCTTCATAATGAACCCCCAGAAGAACTCCCCCCGAAGAGGACCCCCCTCCCCCAGATAATCTCCCCCGATGAGGACCCCCCTCCCCCAGATAATCTCCCCCGATGAGGACCCCCCTCCCCCAGATAATCTCCCCCGATGAGGACCCCCCTCCTCCTGATAATCTCCCCCGATGAGGACCCCCCTCCTCCAGATAATCTCCCCCGATGAGGACCCCCCTCCTCCAGATAATCTCCCCCGATGAGGACCCCCCTCCTCCAGATAATCTCTCCCGATGAGGACCCCCCTCCTCCAGATAATCTCCCCCGATGAGGACCCCCCTCCCCCTGATAATCTCCCCCGATGAGGACCCACCTCCTCCAGATAATCTCCCCCGATGAGGACCCCCCTCCCCCTGATAATCTCCCCCGATGAGGACCCCCCTCCCCCTGATAATCTCCCCTGATGAGGACCCCCCTCCTCCAGATAATCTCCCCTGATGAGGACCCCCCTCCTCCAGATAATCTCCCCTGATGAGGACCCCCCTCCTCCAGATAATCTCCCCTGATGAGGAGCCCCCTCCCCCTGATAATCTCCCCTGATGAGGACCCCCCTCCTCCAGATAATCTCCCCTGATGAGGAGCCCCCTCCCCCTGATAATCTCCCCTGATGAGGACCCCCCTCCCCCTGATAATCTCCCCTGATGAGGACCCCCCTCCCCCTGATAATCTCCCCTGATGAGGAGCCCCCTCCCCCTGATAATCTCCCCTGATGAGGACCCCCCTCCCCCTGATGAGGACCCCCCTAACCCTCAGAGAGGCAGGAACTACAAGAGGCGCCTCTGGTCACCAAAACCCAGGACAGAAATGTCACCAGCACCGGACGTGACGTCACCACTCACAGCTCCCGCCGGATCCGGGGCTCTCCGACGTTCGGGAATTCGTTACTTCCGGTGACAAACGTCCGCGGGAGAACAATCCCGGTAATGACGAGAATAGAGGAGCTCCGTCAGGTGTGATATCACCGGAAAAGGCGGCGTCTCATCATCAATGGGGCGGGGCATCGGGGTTTACAGGAGATACCACAGAGCAGGTTGTTAGGGGGAGAGGAGGAGGAGTGATCCATGTACTGGAGAATGGGGGGAGGCTGAAGAGAGGAGGGGTGATCCATGTACTGGAGACTGGCGGGGGCTGAAGAGAGGAGGAGTGATCCATGTACTGGAGACGGGGGAGGCTTTAGAGAGGAGGAGGAGTGATCCATGTACTGGATAATGGGGGGGGCCTGAAGAAGGAGGAGGAGTGATCCATGTACTGGGGGGGGGGAGCTGAAGAGAGGAGGAGTGATCCATGTACTGGGGGGGTGGGGGGGCTGAAGAAAGAGGAGGAGTGATCCATGTACTGGAGACTGGGGGGGAGGCTGAAGAAGGAGGAGGAGTGATCCATGTACTGGGGAAGGGGGGGGGGGGGGTTGAATTAAAGAGGAGGAGTGATCAATCTACTAGACTAGAGACTAAAGAGAGAAGGACTGATCCATGTACTGGGGGGTGAGCTGAAGAGAGGAGGAGGAGTGATCCATGTACTGGGGGGGGGGGGGCTGAAGAGAGGAGCAGGAGTGATTCATGTACTGGGGGGGGGGGCTGAAGAGAGGTGGAGGAGTGATCCATGTACTGGAGACTGGCGGGGGGCTGAAGAGAGGAGGAGTGATCCATGTACTGGGGGGGATCTGAAGAGAGGAGTGATCCATGTACTGGGGGGGGGGCTAAAGAGAGGGGGAGGAGTGATCCATGTACTGGAGACTGGCGGGGGGCTGAAGAGAGGAGGAGTGATCCATGTACTGGGGGGGATCTGAAGAGAGGAGTGATCCATGTACTGGGGGGGGGATCTGAAGAGAGGAGTGATCCATGTACTGGAGACTGGGGGGAAGCTCAAGAGAGGAGGACTGATCCATGTACTGAAAACTGGCGGGGGGCTGAAGAGAGGAGGAGGACTGATCCATGTACTGGAGACTGGCGGGGGGCTGAAGAGAGGAGGAGGAGTGATCCATGTACTGGAGACTGGCGGGTGGCTGAAGAAGGAGGAGGAGGACTGATCCATGTACTGAAAACTGGCGGGGGGCTGAAGAGAGGAGGAGGACTGATCCATGTACTGGAGACTGGCGGGGGGCTGAAGAGAGGAGGAGGAGTGATCCATGTACTGGAGACTGGCGGGTGGCTGAAGAAGGAGGAGGAGGAGTGATCCATGTACTGGAGACTGGCGGGTGGCTGAAGAAGGAGGAGGAGGAGTGATCCATGTACTGGGGGGGGGGGTGAGCTGAAGAGAGGAGAAGGAATGATCCATGTACTGGAGACCTGGGGGGGAGCTGAAGAGAGGAGGAGGAGTGATCCATGTACTGCAGACTGGGGGGAAGCTGAAGAGAGGAGGAGTGATCCATGTACTGAGACTGGCGGGGGGGCTGAACAGAAGAGGAGTGATCCATGTACTGGAGACTGGGGGGAAGCTGAAGAGAAGAGGACTGATCCATTTACTGGAGACTGGCGGGGGGCTGAAGAGAGGAGGAGTGATCCATGTACTGGGGGGGGGGAGCTGAAGAGAGGAGTGATACATGTACTGGAGACTGGCGGGGGGCTGAAGAGAGGAGGAGGAGGAGTGATCCATGTACTGGGGGGAATGAAGAGAGGAGTGATCCATGTACTGGGGGGGGCTAAAGAGAGGGGGAGGAGTGATCCATGTACTGGAGACTGGGGGGGGGAGGCTGAAGAGAGGAGGAGGAGTGATCCATATACTGGAGACTGGGGGGAGGCTGAAAAGAGGAGGAGGAGTGATCAATGTACTGGAGACTGGGGGGGGAGGCTGAAGAGAGGAGGAGGAGTGATCAATGTACTGGAGACTGGGGGGGGGAGGCTGAAGAGAGGAGGAGGAGTGATCCATATACTGGAGACTGGGGGGAGGCTGAAAAGAGGAGGAGGAGTGATCAATGTACTGGAGACTGGGGGTGGGCGGAAGAGAGGAGGAGGAGTGATCCATGTACTGGGGGGGGGGGGGGGGAATGAAGAGAGGAGAAGAATGAATGATCCATGTACTGGAGACTGGGGGGGGGGGGGTGAGCTGAAGAGAGGAGTGATCCATGTACTTGAAACTGGCGGGGGGCTGAAGAGAGGTGGAGGAGTGATCCATGTACTGGGGGGGGGGGGGGATGAAGAGATGAGTGATCCATGTACTGGGGGGGGCTAAAGAGAGGGGGAGGAGTGATCCATGTACTGGAGACTAGGGGGGAGGCTGAAGAGAGGAGGAGGAGTGATCCATATACTGGAGACTGGGGGGGAGGCTGAAAAGAGGAGGAGGAGTGATCAATGTACTGGAGACTGGGGGGTGGCTGAAGAGAGGAGGACTGATCCATGTACTGGAGACTGGCGGTGGGCGGAAGAGAGAAGGAGGAGTGATCCATGTACTGGGGGGGGGGATGAAGAGAGGAGAAGAATGAATGATCCATGTACTGGAGACTGGGGGGGTGAGCTGAAGAGTGATCCATGTACTTGAAACTGGCGGGGGGCTAAAGAGAGGTGGAGGAGTGATCCATGTACTGGGGGGGGATGAAGAGAGGAGTTATCCATGTACTGGGGGGGGGCTAAAGAGAGGGGGAGGAGTGATCCATGTACTGGGGGGGCTAAAGAGAGGGGGAGGAGTGATCCATGTACTGGGGGGGGGCTAAAGAGAGGAGGAGGAGTGATCCATGTACTGGGGGGGGCTAAAGAGAGGGGGTGGAGTGATCCATGTACTAGAGACTGGGGGGGAGCTGAAGAGAGGAGGGGAAGTGATCCGTGTACTGGAGACTGGGGGGGGGCTGAAAAGAGGAGGAGGAGTGATCCATGTACCAGAGACTGGGGGAGGGGGCTGAAGAGAGGAGGAGGAGTGTCCATGTACTGGAGACTGGGGGGGAGCTGAAGAGAGGAGGAGGAGTGATCCATGTACCAGAGACTGGGGGGGAGGGAGCTGAGGAGAGGAGGAGGAGTGTCCCTGTACTGGAGACTGGGGGAGGGGGCTGAAGAGAGGAGGAGGAGTGTCCATGTACTGGAGACTGGGGGGGAGCTGAAGAGAGGAGGAGGAGTGATCCATGTACCAGAGACTGGGGGGGAGGGAGCTGAGGAGAAGGAGTGATCCATGTACTGGAGACTAAGGGGGGGGGGCTGAAGAGAGGAGGAGGAGTGATCCATGTACTGGGGGGGGGGGGGTGAAGAGAGGAGGAGGAGTGATCCATGTACTGGAGACTAGGGGGGTAGCTGAAGAGAGGAGGAGTGATCCATGTACTGGAGACTAGGGGGGTAGCTGAAGAGAGGAGGAGTGATCCATGTACTGGAGACTAAGGGGGGAGAGCTTAAGAGAGGAGGAGGAGTGATCCATATACTGGGGGGGGGTGAGCTGAAGAGAGGAGGAGGAGTGATCCATGTACTGGAGACTGGGGGGGGGAGCTGAAGAGAGGAGGAGGAATGATCCATGTACTGGAGACTCGGGGGGGGGGGGGGAGCTGAAGAGAGGAGGAGTGATCCATGTACTGGAGACTCGGGGGGGGGAGCTGAAGAGAGGAGGAGTGATCCATGTTTTTATTTTTTTAAATTAGGGTACACCCCAAAACATTGGGAAATATAACCTGTGATGACACCTCCAGTCGAGCTAAACACACGTTCAGACAATACACCGGCTGCAGGGCAGGGAGCACCTCCAAGGGGTAAAGGGCAAGCTCAGGCCATGTGCCCAATGTGGAGACCCAGAAGTTGCAGGGGCAGACCCGTCAGCCAGTCCGTGTAGGCGTGCGCCCACTTACTGCTCCACCATGTCGCACGTCCCCGTGACGTCCACCATCCATTTGGATATCTGCTCTATCAACGTTCCATGTTCTTTTCTGCGCCGACCATGGTGATCACGGTTATCGACAAATCAGGGTTCCAGGCCGGAGAGGGAGCGTGAGAAAGAGAGGCCACCGCCAAGGGAGGTCAATGGATGAAATTAAATATGATAGAGCGGAAATATGGGACAACTTGTTAAAGTTTAAGCATTGAATGAAAGGATGTGGTGCGGATCAATTACAGAAGAATTTCAGAAAATGTATTCCCTGTCACCTGTGCCGAGCAGGGGTTTCTATCCGGCAAAATTTGAAAAATATCTCCTGACAATGTAACAGACAATTTTTAGAAATTTATGTTCCTGTTACCTATGCAGAGGCGTCCCAGTGACGTCCACCATCCATTCGGATATCTGCTCTATCAACGTTCCATGTTCTTTTCTGCGCCGACCATGGTGATCACGGTTAGCGGCGAATCAGGGTTCCACGCCGGAGAGGGAGCATGAGAAAGAGAGACCACCGCCAAGGGAGGTCAATGGATGAAATTTTATTTTGATTGAGCAGAAATGTGGGAAAAGTTATTAAAGCAGAAGAATCGAAGGAAAGGGCCAATTAAAGACGAATTTTAGAAATTTATGTCCCTGTCACCTATGCAGAGCAGGGGTTTATTCACGTCAAAAATAGTAAAATGTCACCCAAGAATGTGACAGAAAAATGAGTGAAATTTATTAAACTATCTACTAGGTATAGCAGGGGTATATCACAGCCCAAAATTGGTGAATTTCACTCCATAAGGAGTAGGAGTTTGAGGAGGCGGTGGACGTAGCGTAGTAGGTGGAAGCGGAGGTGGAGGAGGACGAGGTAGCCAACACTGGTTTTTGGTTCTAATATTTTTTATTTTTTTATTAGGGTACACTCCAAAAGAGTGGGAAATATCCAAAATACATGAATGAGCAATTGTGCTGCAGTATAACAATGGCGGCTCAGTGCCGGTATACATGTCTATTCTGCACAAGGTGCGGACAAGTCCTGAGGGATCCAGGCCTGGTTCATCTTAATGAACGTGAGCTTGTCCAGATTGGCTGTGGACAGGCGGCTGAGCTTGTCTGTGATGACGCCTCCTGCCGAGCTAAACACACGTTCAGACAGTGCACCGGCTGCAGGGCAGGGAGCACCTCCAAGGGTAAAGGGCAAGCTCAGGCCATGTGCCCAATTTGGAGACCCAGAAGTTGCAGGGGGCAGACCCGTCAGTCAGTACGTGTAGGCGTGTGCACACATACTGCTCCACCATGTTGGTGAAATGCTGCCTCCTGCTAAGACGCTCCATATCAGCCGGTGGTGCTGGTTGTTGTGCTGACAAAGCTTTTCCACATGTCGGCCATGCTAACCCTGCCTTCTGAGGTGCTGGCGGAGCCCCAGCTGCGTTGGCGACCTCTTCCTCCTCCTCTGTCTTCGCCTTGTGCTTCCACTGTGCCCCCGCTGTCAGGTGGGAATGCCACCAGCAGTGCATCTACCAGCGTGCATTTGTACTCGCACATCTTACAATCACGCTCCAGTGATGGAAATAAGGACGGTAGGTTGTCCTTGTAACTGGGATCCAGCAGCGTAGCCACCCAGTAATCAGCACAAGTTAGAATGTGGGCAACTCGGTGGTCGTTGGGGAGACACTGCAGCATGTAATCGCTCATGTGTGCCAGGCTGCCCAGAGGCAACGAAAAGCTGTCCTCTGTGGGAGGTGTATCGTCTGTGTCTTCTGTATCCCCCCATCCATGCACCAGTGATGGCCATGAGCTATTCTTGGGTGCCACCCTGCTGTGAACATGGTTCCTCCTCCTCATCCTCCACCTAGTCATCCTCCAGAACTGTGCCCTGGCTGGACAATTGTGTACCTTGGGTTTGTGGGTGCAGGAACCCACCCTCGGAGCCACTTGGGAATGACTGGCCGGAAACCTTACGAAATGATCCCTCTTCCTCCTCCTCCTCCTGTGCCACATCCTCTTCCATCATCGCCAGGAGCGTTTTTTCAAGAAGACATAGAAGTGGGATAGTAACGCTGAGAACGGCGTTATCGGCACTGGCCATGTTGGTGGAGTACTTGAAACATCGTAACAGGGCACACAGGTCTCGCATGGAGGCCCAGTCATTGGTGGTGAAGTGGTGCTGTTCCGCAGTGCGACTGACCCGTGTGTGCTGCAGCTGAAACTCCACTATGGCCTGCTGCTGCTCGCACAGTCTGTCCAGCATGTGCAAGAAGGAGTTCCACCTGGTGGGCACGTCGCATATGAGGTGGTGAGCGGGAAGGCCGAAGTTACGCTGCACCGCTGACAGAGCAGCAGGGTGAGAACTCCGAAAGCGCGCACGGACGGCCCGCTCTATGCAGCAACTCTGACATGTCGGGGTAGTTTTTAAGGAATCTGCACCACCAAATTCAGCACATGCGCCAGACAAGGGATGTGCGTCAAACCGACTAGTCCCAGAGCTGCTACGAGATTTCGCCCATTATCGCACACCACCAGGCCGGGCTTGAGGCTCACCGGCAGCAACCACTCATCGGTCTGTTGTTCAAGGCCCGTCCACAGCTCCTGCGCGGTGTGGGGTTTGTCCCCCAAACAGATACGTTTTAAAACTGCCTGCTGTCGTTACCCCTGGCTGTGCTGAAGTTGGTGGTGAAGGTGTTACGCTGACCGGATGAGGAGCCGGTAGAGGATGATGAAGCAGAGTAGGAGGAGGAAGCAACAGGAGGCAAACTGAAGCGTCCTGCAATCCTCGGTGGTGGAAGGACATGCTCTAAACTGCTATCCGCCTCAGGCCCAGCCACCACTGCATTTACCCAGTGTGCTGTTATGGATATAAAGGCCCTGACCGTGCTTACTGGTCCACGTATCCGTAGTCAGGTGCACCTTGCCACAGATGGCGTTGCGCAGTGCACACCTGATTTTGTCCCCTACTTGGTTGTGCAGGAAAGGGATGGCTCTCCTTGAAAAGTAGTGGCGGCTGGGCACGACGTACTGTGGGACAGCCACCGCCATAAGGCCTTTAAAACTCTCCGTCTCCACCAGACGGAATGACAGCATTTCATAGGCCAGTAGTTTAGAAATGCTGGCATTCAGGGCCAGGGATCGCGGGTGGGTAGGGGGGTACTTCCTCTTCCGCTCCAGTGTTTGGGAGATGGAGAGCTGAACGCTTCCGTGGGACATTGTGGAGATGCTTGGTGACCCAGGTGTTGGTGTTGCTGGTAGATCCTCTGTTTGCGGCGTGGCAGGTGGCGCTGTCACTCCCGAGGTGGATGAAGAGGCTGTGACTGCAGCAGAAGAGGAAGCAGGAGGAGCCAGAGACCTTTCTTGTTTTTTGAGGTGTCTACTCCACTGCAGCTCGTGCTTTGCACTTAGGTGCCTGGTCATGCAGGTTGTGCTCAGGTTGAGAACGTTTATGCCTCGCTTCAGGCTCTGATGGCACAGCGTGCAAACCACTCGTGTCTTGTCATCAGAACATTGTCTGAAGAACTGCCACGCCAGGGAACTCCTTGGAGCTGGCTTTGGTGTGCTCAGTCCCTTGCTGCGGTGGGCAGTAGCAGGCGTACTGTCTAGGGCACAGCCGCTCTGCTTTTGCACCCTTGTTCCCTCTTCTGCTGTGTTGGTGGCTCTGTGCAACCACCGCCTTTTCCTCCGAACTACATAGGTCACTCGCATGACCTTGATTCCATGTGGGGTCGAGGACCTCATCGTCCTCCACATCATCTTCCACCCAGTCTTCACCCCTGCCCTCCTTGTCGGTCTGCACACTTTTGAAAGCCCCAGCAGTTGGCACCTGTGTTTCGTCATCATCCGAGACGTGCTGCGATGGTCCTCCCATGTACTCATCTTGAAAGATAAGTGGTTGGGCATCGGTTCCACTTCTGGGGCAGGGCTAGGTGGATAGTCCTAGGAAACCCTGCTAACAGAGTCATCAAAAAGCAGAAGAGACTGCTGCATGACTTGAGGCTCAGACTGCTTGGCTGATGTGCAAGGGGGTGATGTGAAAGACTGATGAACATCGGCTGCAGGTGCCAACTGTGGTCTTTCAGCAGGAGACTGGGTGGGAGACAATGTGAAGGAACTGGAGCCACTGTCAGCAGCCCAATCTACTATCGCCTGTACTTGTTCAGGCCTCACCATTCATAGAGCCGCATTAGGCCCCACCAAATACCGCTGCAGGTTCTGTCGCCTACTCGCACCTGAGGAAGGGGTTTGACTTGTGCGTGTAGCTGGCACAGATCGACCACGTCCTCTCCCTGCAACAGGAGCTCCACCAGCAGCACCACGACCTGGGCCACGTCCCTTATTTCAATATTCAACCGGTCAGAGACCGAAAATCCCTGTAGGGGTACTACTTATCGTAAATTAAGACATATATTTTATTAAATCATTATTAAAATAGTGGTTTCTAGTAAACCATGAACCCCACAACACTAAAACTCTCAGGTAAAGCGCTGGTTAATTGCTTATTTTTCAAACCCCTTCCACATTGTAGCAAAAGAAGCGTGAGTGGCTACTCATTATATATGCAATGCCCTGAATGGGATATGTCCCTATAGGGGAGTATGAGTTGGCTATACCCATCTCAATGAATCATCTTGGGATCATGTGTTTCTATCTCCAGGGTATTAGCTCCTGTATGCACTGCTTATTCACTGCATATTTATATAGCTGTAACGTGCACACACTTCCTCAAAAAAGCCACACTTGTTGCAAATTGGGTGATGGATATTTTTCCATATATACAAGGGCCAAAGCGCCAGTAATCTGCCTAAAATAAGCACCTAACACTACTCCGACATGTTTCGCCACGATGCGGCTTCGTCAGAGGTTCGGGGTATTAGCTTCGGCGCGCTGCGAGGAGCCGAGTTATATTGAGTAAGCCACACCCCTTGTTTACTGGCGGTCCCTGTTGTTATTGGCCGCAGCAGAGGGGATGTGACGTCAGTATGGTATGTCCATGAGTGCCTGGTGGTCATATAATCATCACGTCATCCGGATTTTACGGTGTTTTTGAAGTGATCAGAAAAAAACTATTTCTGTCACTGCGGTGGGGCGGACTGAACGCAAGTGTGCGCACAAGATCAGGCCTGATCGGGCGAACACTGCGTTTTTTTGTAGAGCCTATAGAACATGTCCTATTCTTGTCCGCAATTGCGGACAAGAAAAAGCATTTTCTATTAAGTTCTGGCAATGTTTGGATCCGCAAAATGCGGAAAGCACATTGCCGGTGTCCGTGTTTTGCAGATCCGCGGATCCGCAAAACACATACGGACGTCTGAATGGAGCCTTACAGGGGGGTAATCAATGACAGGGGGGTGATCAGGGAGTCTATATGGGGTGATCAGGGGTTAATAAGTGACAGGGGGGGTGTAGTGTAGTGTGGTGATTGGTGCTACTTACAGAGCTGCCTGTGTCCTCTGGTGGTCGATCCAAGCAAAAGGGACACCAGAGGACCAGGTAGCAGGTATATCAGACGTGGTTATCAAAACATCGTCTAATATACAGTACAGACCAAAAGTTTGGACACACCTTCTCATTCAAAGAGTTTTCTTTATTTTCTTGACTATGAAAATTGTAGATTCACACTGAAGGCATCAAAACTATGAATTATCACATGTGGAATTATATACATAACAAAAAAGTGTGAAACACCTGAAAATATGTCATATTCTAGGTTCTTCAAAGTAGCCACCTTTTGCTGTGATTACTGCTTTGCACACTCTTGGCATTCTCTTGATGAGCTTCAAGAGGTAGTCACCTGAAATGGTCTTCACTTCACAGGTGTGCCCTGTCAGGTGTAATAAGTGGGATTTCTTGCCTTATAAATGGGGTTGGGACCATCAGTTGCGTTGTGGAGAAGTCAGGTGGATACACAGCTGATAGTCCTACTGAATAGACTGTTAGAATTTGTATTATGGCAAGAAAAAGGCAGCTAAGTAAAGAAAAACGAGTGGCCATCATTACTTTAAGAAATGAAGGTCAGTCAGTCCGAAAAAGTGCAGTCACAAAAACCATCAAGCGCTACAAAGAAATTGGCTCACATGCGGACCGCCCCAGGAAAGGAAGACCAAGAGTCACCTCTGCTGTGGAGGAGAAGTTCATCCGAGTCACCAGCCTCAGAAATCGCAGGTTAACAGCAGCTCAGATTAGAGACCAGGTCAATGCCACCCAGAGTTCTATCAGCAGACACATCTCTAGAACAACTGGTAAGAGGAGACTGTGTGAATCAGGCCTTCATGGTAGAAGATCTGCTAGGAAACCACTGCTAAGGACAGGCAACAAGCAGAAGAGACTTGTTTGGGCTAAAGAACACAAGGAATGGACATTAGACCAGTGGAAATCTGTGCTTTGGTCTGAAGAGTCCAAATTTGAGATCTTTGGTTCCAACCACCGTGTCTTTGTGCGACGCAGAAAAGGTGAACGGATGGACTCTACATGCCTGGTTCCCACCGTGAAGCATGGAGGAGGAGGTGTGATGGTGTGGGGGGGGGGGGCTTTGCTGGTGACACTGTTGGGGATTTATTCAAAATTGAAGGCATACTGAACCAGCATGGCTACCACAGCATCTTGCAGCGGCATGCTATTCCATCCGGTTTGCGTTTAGTTGGACCATCATTTATTTTTCAACAGGACAATGACCCCAAACACACCTCCAGGCTGTGTAAGGGCTATTTGACCATGAAGGAGAGTGATGGGGTGCTGCACCAGATGACCTGGCCTCCACAGTCACCGGACCTGAACCCAATCGAGATGGTTTGGGGTGAGCTGGACCGCAGAGTGAAGGCAAAAGGGCCAACAAGTGCTAAGCATCTCTGGGAACTCCTTCAAGACTGTTGGAAGACCATTTCAGGTGACTACCTCTTGAAGCTCATCAAGAGAATGCCAAGAGTGTGCAAAGCAGTAATCAAAGCAAAAGGTGGCCACATGTGTTAATTCATAGTTTTGATGCCTTCAGTGTGAATGCGTTAGTTTTTAACGTAAATTTGTTTTCCCTTAGTCCTAACAGCAGCACAAGTGGGGAGTTCTCCCCTGTGAAACTAGTAGGACAGGTGGAATTTTTGTTGACCATAAATTTCCTACCAAGTAATAATTAAATAATTAGTGAAAACCCACCCCTATAAAGGGCAGACTGCCCATCCATTCAGTGCTTTTATAACAAGTAGAAACAAACAAGGGTGGGAAATTTGTGTGTTGCTGCTAGGACTAAGGGAAAACAAATTTACGTAAAAAATTAACGCTTCCCTTGCGTCCTAACTAGCAGCACAAGTGGGGACCTAGCAAGTAACCCAACAAATTGGGAGGGGCTTTCCCAGGTATAAACCTATAGGGCGGCAGACAGAATGGTACGTCCGAATACTACCCCCTCTGAACGCCTAGAATCTAGTGTCTAATGAAAGTGCTGTGGGAGCTCCAGGAAGCCGCAGCACAAATCTGTTAAATTGGAACGAGATTCTTCTCCGCAAAGGAAGTAGATATTGACCTCGTGGAGTGGGCGGTGACAAAGGATGGAGGAGCCAAGCCTTGGGATAAAAAGGCTTCCCGGATTGCCTCCTTTACCCATCTACTTAGAGAGGGTTTGGAGGCTTTCAGACCTTTGTTTTTACCAGAAAAGGAGAGCAGTAGGTGTTCCGATTTCCTAAAGTTCACAGTCCTGTCCAAGTAGACCTTTAGATTTCTGGAAATGTCCAGGGAGTGAAGGGCTTCCTCTTCAGGAGATGATGGAGCAGGACATAGGACCGGCAGGGAGATGGTTTGATTTTGGTTACCAAAAGAAGGAACCTTAGGAGCAAAGGTCGGTAGAAATCTCAACAGGACAGAGTCCTGGAGAAAGAGGGTATAAGGCTCAGTGGCGGATAAGGCCTGTAATTCTCCAATATTTTTGGCCGATGTTATGGCCAGTAAAAATGTGACCTTTGAGGACAGAAACCTAAGGTCTACATTCTATAAGGGTTCAAAGGGGGGGGGGGGGGGAGGATAGCCCCTTTAGAACAATGGATAAATCATGTAGATTGTAAGCCCTCACGGCCAGGGCCCTCTCTCCTTCTGTACCAGTTTGTAACTCATTTTGTTTATGATTAGTGCAATTGTCTGTATTATGTATGTGCACCCCTTATCATATTGTCACGGCCACGGTTATGGTCGTGACTCCTTGGGAGCCGCATACAGTTGCCCGCGGTTGTGGTTGTTGTGTCAACCGCAGCTGAGGCATAATGTAGTTGGCCTCAGTGCGGTTGCCGCGGACAACAGCTATGTGTGCGGTTCCCAGGGAGTTGTGTGAGTGTGTGGATGCACTTTGTTTGTATGTCTGGTGTGCACTTGTTGTTGATTGGTGCGCACGTACATCTTCCTTTCACTGTGGCTGCCCGTGGCAGCGTCTGGTATGTTGTACATGTGGTGGCAGTGTCCTGGCCTTCGGGCTGTCTTTCTGGACGGCTGCCACCCATGTCGTTGCCAGCGGCAACAGCCACAGTGTGATCTGTTGGACACTTCCCCTGTCTGTGACTTTCCCTTCTGTGGTGCTGGAAGGGTTAACTCCCTTCCCAGTGTGTGAGTGATGTCACTGGGTGTGTCTGACTGTGGGTGTGGCTTCTTGGCCTATAAAGCCTGAGTGTTTTGCATGGTTCAGTAGGTTGCTTCAGCCCTGCTAGCTGGAGCAGCCTCCTGTGTATTTGACCTGCCTGTGAGAGCCACCCCTGTGGTCATAAAATTATTGTTCTTGTTGATGTCTTTATGTTGGTGAGGTTGTATGTTCTTCTGTTGGGAGCTTTCTATGTTTTGGTGCAGCTAATGGTTCTGGATTCCTGTCTCTTGAGGGATCCAGTCAGCAAGGCTGTGGCAGGTTGGTAGAACTACTTAGTTCGCCTGCCATTTCCATTAGTCTGTTAGTGTTCCCCTTTTCCCAACAGCTTGGCCATGGAGACTCCTGCTCCTCCGTGCCAAGGAGGAGTAGGTCGTCTTACCCAGCTCCTAGCGCAGGGATCTCCGGAGGGTAAGATAGGGCTCCGAGGTTCCTGCGCATGGGTCCTCCTACCTTAAAGGTCGGCCCATGCTGGTTAGGAGTTAGGGCCAGGTGAGGGATGCATTGAGGAGGTGACCTGCTCCCTATCCTGTGCTCATGGCCGAGTAGCCACTACAACACCTGGCATCGCACGGCTGAGGGTTTCCCCCATCCTCAGCCGTGACACATATGTACAGCGCTATGGAATAAATGGCGCTTTAATAATAAATAATAATAATAATAAATCCCAACTAGGGATTGGTCTCAAGATTCTAGGTTTTAGGCCTTCGGCTCCTTTGAGGAACCTCCTGAGTAGGGGGTCTTGTGATAATCGTCTACCTAAAGAGGCAGAGAGAGCACTAATGTGGACTCTGAGAGGAGACGGACTTAGACCCTTGTCCAGACTGTCCTGCAGGAATTGCAAAATAGCTGAAAGAGGAGGATCTGAGGGTACTACCTCTTTAACAGCACACCACTGAAGAAAGATCTTGTGAATTCTTGAGTATACCTTGTTTGTAGACTCCGCACGGGAGTGTGAAAAAGTTCTCAAGACCTCCGCAGAAAGCCCTCTAGCTTCTAGTAGGGGCCTGTCAATCTCCAGGCTGTCAGATTGAGTTTCCTCAGATCTAGGCAGGGGCCTGTGTTCTGATACACAAGGTCCTGCATTAGGGGAAGTCTCCAATATGTGCCCTGACTCATCTTCATGAGCTGGGTAAACCAAGACCTCTTCGGCCAGAATGGTATTATTGCAATGACCGGGGTCTGGTCTTGTCTGATTTTCGTCAATACCCGTGGTATCATGGAAAGTGGAGAAAATATGTATGCCAGTCTGAACCTCCAAGGAATGGACAGAGCGTCTATCGCCAAGGGATTGTCCTCCTTGTAGAGGGAGCAGAACTTGTCCACCTTCGCGTTCAACCGGGTCGCCATCAAGTCGATCTCTGGAGTACCCCAACGTAGAGTGATCTGGGAGAAGATGTCTCTGTTCAGTGACCATTCGTCTGGAACTGGTAGACCCCGACTGAGTTGATCTGCAACTATGTTGAGATCTCCCCTGATGTGAACCGCGGATAGGTGGGATAAACTGAGCTCTGCCCAAGAGAGAATTAGACCAACTTCGTGGAGAAGAGGTCGAGATCTCGTACCCCCTGTCTGTTGACATAAGCGACCACATTGGTGCTGTCTGAACGGACTCTCACCGCCTTCCCGCGGATGAGAGGAAAAAAGTGATAAAGAGCTAGACGTACAGCTCTTAGTTCTCTCATATTAGATGAGAGAAGCCTCTCCTGTGGAGTCCAGATATCTTGTACTGGACTGTCTTCCAGATGGGCTCCCCAACCTAGAAGGGAGGCGTCTGTGGTCAATGTGATCCAATGAGGTTGAATCAAGGACCTCCCATCTGATAGGTTCCTCCACCATTTGAGTGAGGAGCGGACTTTGACAGACAGGGGGTGAGTCTTAGAGAGGATAGGTTTGTTCAGGAGCAGCAACACAGACGGCTTGTAAAGAGCAAAAAATGGTGAACACGCAACAGCTGGGCAGGGGATCGCAGATCCAAAGCGGTCCAACGGCATGTAGAAAAAATGGAGGGCCACAGCAGCGTCTCGCCAATAAACTTCTTTAATCAGGATCACACCTCACAACAAGGCATGCAAAATATTCTGCGGCAACGTTTCGGCTAGAGATAGCCTTTGTCAAGCATGTTAGCAATTAAAATCACAGCCTATAAATAGCACATGATAAACCCACCCACACCGCTAAGCAACCAATGGAGTTTCAGTATATGTGTAACACACCTGTATGATGAATCAATGAGCACTGACATGATGAGACAAATCGGTCAGCTGCAATAAATCACAATCCTACCTGTGTGGGGTCATCATGCACAGACCTCCTCCGTCCATCCAGCGTCCCATAGTCGGCAATGCGCATGTCCGCATACGTCATCGCATACGTCACCACACGGCGACATGCGTATGACGTGCCCAACTGAATCCCGATGCATAGTCTGCGCCGGACTACTTGCGTCATCAGGCGGCGGCCGGCGGACGTCAAAAGGCCACTCCCACCTGGCGCTCCAGGCTGACGTATGCATGAGGATTCAATGGGACTGTCAATAGAGGGCGATCACACCACTGTCAAACTTGAACAGTGTGTAGAGCGCTCACTAATTAAAATCATAATTAGACATTCAAGGCGCATTGCACAGACTATTAGCGCAAGGAAAGGCCAAGAGAACATAAAAGAATATGGACACCACACAGGCGCAGCAGGCATAATAAAAAAACCAAAAGTCACAATGTGTTAACAACAGATAACACTCTCATTAGGCACAAATTCCCATTGATAAATCATATACCATATCAAGGTGTTTGTAGTCATCATGGTGCTATAAAGCGGTGTGATTGAGGCAAATAATTAAAAAACATAGCAAAATTACTGTAACAGAAGAGAAATATATGAAAACAGCCATGTTAGAAATTTGATTAAATCCAGATTCAGCTGATGCCAGCCACATTAAATTCTAGATTTAAACCAAATGGCTGTAAAGATTTCAATGTGTAGATCCATTTGAGCTCCTTCTTCCTTAGTATTGCGTCCTTGTCACCCCCTCTCCGTAACGGGCCCACGCTGTCAATAACTCTAAAGCGAAGCTGGTTCACAGAATGCCCCGCCTCCACGAAATGTTTCGCAACGGGCTTATCCATATTCATCTTGCGTATGGTACTCTTAAGTTTGTTGATATGTTCTCTGACTTCCATGGTGGTCTCTCCCACATAAATAAGGCTGCAAGGGCACTGGATGGCATAAATCACATCCCGTGACCTGCAGGTGTAATAGCCCTTGATTTTATATTTTTTCCCACTGTAAGGGTGGGAGAAATACTCACCTTTGAGAACGTTACCACAATTACAACAAGATAAACATGGATAAGTCCCGTTTTTGCGCGGTGCAAGGAGTTTTTGTGTGGATGACTGGCCGCCTATGTCAGATTTAACCAGTCTATCACGGAGGCTAGGGTTCCGCCTGTACGCCATCATCAATGGGGACTTGAATTCTTCTATATCTGGCAAACCCCTTTGGAGTATATGCCATTCCTTTCTAAGGATATGGGCGATGTCGCCACTGTCCCGGCCGAAGATGGACACAAACGGAACCCTAGCCTCAGAGCTTGCTTTTGTTGATTTCCGTAGTGCAGTGCACCTGTCAACCAGCCTCACCCTCTGTTTGGTTCGAACAAGTAGGGGTTTCGGGTAACCTCGTTCCAAGAAACGCGTGCACATAGTGTCAATCCTCTGTGCACATATTTCTTCATCGGAGACTATTCTCTTTACCCTTAAGAGCTGGCTCCATGGAAGGGAGTCAAGCATTCTATGTGGGTGATAGCTATCATGCATGAGTAAAGTATTGCGGTCAGTAGGCTTCCGATAGAGGTCCGTAGCCAAAAGACCCTCCATCACGTAGACACGCACATCAAGGAACTGCAACTCACTGGAAGAAACAGTTACAGTGAATTGCAGACCCGGGACCCCCGCATTCAAATGTAGATGAAATGTTTTAAGTTCATCCATAGTGCCTGTCCAGATCATAAAGATGTCGTCGATGTAGCGCCACCAACATAGGACTCTCCCAGAAAAAGGGGAGTGATACACGAGTTTGTCCTCCACCTCAGCCATAAAGATGTTGGCGTAGGTGGGGGCCACGTTAGACCCCATGGCCACACCCCGCTGCTGCTGATAGAAGGTGTCCCCGAAGAGGAAGTAACTCCTCTTCAGGACCACCTCCAAGAGGCGGAGGGCAAATCGGCACACCCCCGGGGAGAGCCCCATGTCGGCCAGGGCCACATCGACGACACCCAGCCCATATGTATGGTCAATCGATGTGTACAAAGATACTACATCGAAACTAACTAACAGAAATTGGGCGGGCAGTTGTAAATCCTGTAATTTGGAAAGAAAGTGCCCAGTATCCTTGATATAGGATGGGGCGGAGGTCGCCCGGACCTGCAATAACTTGTCCAGAAAGACAGACAATGGATTGAAGACCGAGCCCCTACCAGAAACAATCGGTCGACCCGGTGGATCAATCAATCTCTTGTGGATCTTGGGGAGTATGTATAACATCGGGGTGATAGGGTGGGGCACCACGAGGTATTGGTACAAACCATCATCTATAATTGAACTTTGTAGTGCCTCCTCCAATATCACCCCGATGTCACGCATGATATCCCATTTGGGGTCCCCGGGTAGTTGTTTATATACCTCAAGATCACTCAATTGTCTGTCTATCTCTCCAACGTACATCGCAGTGTCCATGACGACCACCGCCCCACCCTTATCAGCAGGCTTGATGGTAATGCGGGTGTCTCGTTCCAATGCCATGATAGCCTGTCGTTCCGGCATCGAAAGGTTATTCCTACCACCACTAGTGGGACTTAAAGATTCGATCTGCTTATGCACTATGTGAATATATGATTCAACCACATGGTTGGTATGAGGTGGTGAAAAGACACTGGGTTTCTTGAGTTGTAATTCTTTACATGTGAGTAACGCAGTATTGTTATTGCTAATCACAGGTATTTTATTACCATCAACATTCTTAGATGCAAAAAAACACTTTAAACGTAAGTTCCTAAAGAAACGTTGTAAATCCAACTCTAGAGAAAACCAGTCTCTATCGACAGTAGGAGAAAAACTTAGTCCACGACTCAATACCCGTGTCTGTACAGGGGTGAGTGGCACTGAGGAAATATTTATAACTAATTGTGTTATCTCCGTGGATTGCGTCTGGTTGATCTCGCAGACATCACTTGATTCTGAGGTGGTTTCCCTTTTACGTGACCGATGATGTTTTCTTCCACCCCGGCGACATCCCCGTCGCCTGGTTGACCTAAAAAAAGGGCTGACGTGGAGGGTTCATCCGTGGAATCGGAGACGGTGGAGAAGCCAAAATGGTTGTGGTCAAACCTTTTATTGCGCCTCCTCCTAGGCTTCCCTTGTGGCTGTTGATTACGCCAATTGTACACTTTTCCGGACTGGTAATCTTCCAAATCACGGTGCCACTTTTCTCTTTTAACACGTTCGGTTTCACTTCTGTGGCGCAGGGATTGCTGTGCTATTTTATCAGTGTGTGCCGTATATTCATCCACAAGAGTGAGTCTTGTCCAACCCCTTTGGGTTGTGGTTCCAGACAGCTAACACTTCTTCTTGAAGTGGACGGAGGTGCCAAAGGGCCCAAGGAACTGCCTCTGCAGATGCTGACATATGGCCCAACATCTTCATAAGTGTTCTGATGGATACTCGACGAGGTGCCATGAGGAACTGAGCGGCTCTTGTGACTCGATCTTTCCTTTCCGGGGAGAGAAAGAGAGTCATCCTTTGAGAATCCACTATAAACCCGAGGAACACCCTGGAAGTGGAAGGTATGATCTGGGATTTTTCCCAATTTATCAGCCAGCCCAACCGCTGGAGAGTCTGAAGAGCCAGATGAAGATGGGACTGAAGAACGTCTATAGACGCAGCTTTTAAGAGCCAATCGTCTAGATATGGCACGATTTCTAGTCCTTGAAGCCTGAGCTTGGCAACAACCGGAGCCTCAACCTTGGTAAAGGTGTGGGGTGCGGAAGAGATGCCAAAGGGTAGAACAGCAAACTGGTAATGCTTTACCACACTTTTTATGGAGACTGCAACTCTTAGGAACTTTCGGTGAGTTGGATGAATAGGGACATGAAGATAAGCGTCCTTTAGGTCTATGGTGACCATGAGGTCTCCGGGATCTAGAATGTTGATTAAGGAACGGATGGTCTCCATTCTGAAGCGCTTCTGTCTTATGAAGCGATTTAGGTAGCGCAGATCTATTATCATGCGCCAGTCTCCAGAAGGCTTTGGGACTAGAAATATGGGGGAATACACCCCCCGTCCTCGTTCGTGGGAGGGAACCTCCTCTAGGGCTTTTTTGTGGATATAAAGGAGGACTGCGTCCTCCAGAATCTTTTGTTTGATTTGGGGTAAAGGTCGGGTTAACACAAATTTCTCCTGAGGGTGAGACATGAAATCTATTGTGTAACCGAACATAATTATATTTAGGAACCACTGGTCCAGGATCTCTTGCAGCAAGGTCTGTCGAAAAAAACGTAAACAAGGATTGAACGGAGGGTCTGGAGGGGAAGGGAGAAGGTAAGCGGGAGAGTCATAGGTCCGCCTTACGTTCACTGCCTCTACCACGACCGCGTCCGCATCTGGAGGATGCCCGACGCCTCTGGGATCTCGAGGGGCCATGAGGTCTTGTGCATCTGGACCTACTGCGACCCTGAAAGGACTGTTGAGGGAGATTTTTCCCTTTCTTATCTGCCAAGCTTTCCATGAGCTTATACAGCTCAGAACCAAAAAGCCTTCCTGGCTCATAGGGTAGGCCACATAGGTTGAACTTGGAGGTATTATTGGCGACCCATGGTCACAACCAAAGGGGCCTACGGCTGGCAGAAGAAAGCGCCATACTTTTCGCAGCCAGCTTCAAATGTTGCACAGAGGCGTCACATAGAAAATCCGCTCCCAGTAGGAGAGTCTTGAATTGGTCCAGAATATCCGTTCTGGCCACACCGGCCTCTAGGTCAGCCTGAATTCTTAAAATGCGGGAACGTACAAAGTCCACAGTCTCAGAGGAGGCGACAGCTACTGATGCGGTGGCTGCCGCAGCAGAATAATTACCCCTTAAGGTGCATTCGACCTTATGGTCTAACGGGTCCTGGAGATTACTACCGTCATCTGACGGGACTAGGGTCCTTTTGGACAGTTTGGATATTGCCATGTCAACCTTTGGAGGCGGTACCCAAAAGGTCAGATTCCGATTCCTGGAGGGGGAACATGAGTTTAAACCTCTTATTGAGGACTGGACCCTTCTCCGGGTGTTTCCATTCTGTAAACATAAAACGTTTAAGGTTTTCGTCCACTTTGAAGGTTCTTAACCCCCTAGAGGTGGATGGCAGAGCTTCCCCTTGCTCAACATCACAGTCCCTTGACCGGATGGAGCGTAAAAGCCTTTGGGTCTTCTCAGCTGGAAACAGGAACAGCGAATCTTCGTCGGCAGAGGAAGAGGAGGAATGGTCATCCACGGAAATCTCTTCCAGCATAGGCATCGGACCCGGAGATGATTCTCTTGGCCTCTTTGAGGCGAGGGCGCTTTTAATTTCAGAAATAGAATTTCCTATGAAGTCTTTCATCCATCCGAACATGTCGCTTGCAGTGGGTTGCGACAGAGGTGGACGACATGATGGACACCGATTGTACTCGTAGGAGTCCGGCATTGGAATCTCGCAGGAAGCACAGACTAAATGTCTCTGCTTATGGGTGGATTTACCGCACTGATCACCGTTAGGAGATGCCATCTGAAAAGGAATGTTCAGAAGTAGTAGTAATAGCCACAGGTGTAGCTTTAGCTCTCAGTAGTAGTTTAGCAGGCACAGGACTGTAGCCTTAGCTCTCTGCTCAGAAAGAGGAAGTCCTCCTCTTGTTGTGGGCTTATATAGGTGGAAGGCTCCACCCCTAACCTTAGATCAGCCCCCTCTGGATAGCACCGCCTTACTTATGTTTCACCTAGAAATATAAGTTTTTAAAACATATATACCTACTATATATTATTAAATATGCAGTCTGTAGGGCTCAAGTAAGTAAAACACACTTGCGTTTTGATTTTAACAACGCTGGCCGAAACCAGAAGTCGTCAATGACGCACTTCCTGTCGGCCGTGCAGCATGCAGCAGGAGCCGGCGAGAGACGCCGGCGATCCGAGTCCTGTAGGTGGCCGAGCCGATAGGCTCCGCCCCTGTAGCCCGGACCGCCGCTCCCGCAGATGCAGCATGCGGCGGATCACGAATTACCACCAAAGACAGGGGGGACCGGAGCGATGTCCACAAGCTAGGAGACAAGCGGTAGGAAAGAAAAAGTTGGTCAAGTAGAAGTATCTTAAAGTGACAGGCCGTAGCCTGACCCGTCCTACTGTCCACAGGGACAGAGAGAAAAAGCACTGAATGGATGGGCAGTCTGCCCTTTATAGGGATGGGTTTTCACTAATTATTTATTACTTGGTAGGAAATGTATTGTC
This sequence comes from Bufo gargarizans, assembly GCF_014858855.1. Classification (NCBI taxonomy): domain Eukaryota; kingdom Metazoa; phylum Chordata; class Amphibia; order Anura; family Bufonidae; genus Bufo; species Bufo gargarizans. The sequence goes on along the minus strand of NC_058082.1, from coordinate 567,132,244 downwards.
ATAAAAAATTCCACCTGTCCTACTAGTTTCACAGGGGAGAACTCCCCACTTGTGCTGCTGGTTAGGACGTAAGGGAACTACAATTTTCATAGTGATGAAAATAAAGAAAACTCTTTGAATGAGAAGGTGTGTCCAAACTTTTGGTCTGTACTGTATATGCCCGAAGGAAGTGAAGTGGGTTGTTGAGTGCATGTGTAGTGGGAAACGAAAGTCTACCCCTCAGCTCACCCAAAGGTAAAATCTTATTGTCCTGAAAAGGATCTCTCAGAGAGGTAGAGGAGTTTCTGGAGTGTTTGGGTAGACTCTCAAGGAGAGCTTTAGGAGCCAACTGTAGAATATCTCGGGCTTGTAGGAGTGGAGACGGGTACAGTACAGAATAATGTGTGGATTGGAGCCATTTCCAAGCTGCCATGGTGGCTTTTATTAAGGGAGTTGTATCTGGAGGAAGGGGAGAAGGAGATTTATGGCTTAATAAGAGGGCTCTTATTCTGTTCTATGGAGACCCAGGATTCGTGGGGTGGAGCTCTCAGTCAGTCTACCAGTCTAGAGAAGAGAATGGCTTTGCCATACAATTCTGGATCTGGGAGGGCAATCCCCCCTGTTGTCTTAAGACGACAGAGGGATTTATCGGAAAGGCAAGCTTTTTTTTTGTTCCAAATGAAGGAGCTAAATAATGACCTAAGAGAGGTAAAGTAAGAAGCTGGGATTGGAATTGGGAGAACTTGTAGAAGGTATGTCAATTTAGGCAATACTAATGACGCTAGGATGTTTTTCCTACTGAACCAGGAAAGTATCGGGAGATCTAGTTTTTTGAGGGTATCAGAGATATGTTTCAGAAGAGGAGTGTAGTTTAACGAGAATAGTTGGGGAGGGATCATCACTTATTTTTATTCCTAAATATGTTAGGTGGGCAAGAGACCAATTGAAGTGGGAGTTTTTTTCCAATCGAGCTTTCTGGGACATGGATATACCAGTGTGAAAAATCAATGGTTTGCTATGATTAATCTTAAAGTTAGAGTGAATGCCAAAGGTCTCTATGTGTTGGTAGATTTTTGGCAGAGCGATATCGGGGTTGCTGATCATGATTAGTAAGTCGTCTGCAAAAGCGGCAGTTTTATGTTTCTGATTCCCTAATTTCACTCCTTTGATCTCATTATCTAATCTAATTGTTTGCAAAAGGGGTTCCATAATCAGTACGGAACGGGGGCAGCCCTGACAAGTACCGTTTGTATCTGAAAAGGGGTCGATATGGTGTCATTAAGCAGTGGCATTGGAATACATGGCATCAATCGCAAAGAGGAAGGAGTCTGGGAATTTTTGAGATGAGAGGACTGATTTCCTGAATGACCATTTAACTCTATCGAAGGCCTTCTCAGCATCGGTGCTGAGAAAAACTAGAGGCAAAGACTTATTTTTGACGTAATGTAGGATATTAAGAACCCTAGCGGTATTGTCTTTTCCCTCTCTACTTTTACTGCCTGAATAAACGCTTAAAAAGGAAACTTTATTATTATATTTATTGAACTCATCAGGCTAAGGCCTCATGCACACGATCGTTGTGTGCATCCGTGGCCGTTGTCCCGTTTTCCGTGATTTTCTGCGGACCCATTGACTTTCAATGGGTCCGTTGAAAACTCGGAAAATGCACCGTTGTTCATCAGCAGCCGTGATCCGTGTTTCCTGTCCGTCAAAAAAATAGGACGTGTCCTATTTTTTTGGACAACGGTTCATGGACCCATTAAAGTCAATGGGTCAGTGAAAAAACACGGATGCACACAAGATTGGGATCCGTGTCCGTGATCCGTGGCCGTAGGTTACTTTCATACAGACGTATCCGAAGATCCGTCTGCATAAAAGATTTTTCAGCGCTGAGTTTTCACTTCGTGAAAACTTAGATCCGACAGTATATTCTAACACAGAGGCGTTTCCATAGTGATGGGGACGCTTCAAGTTAGAATATACTACGAACTGTGTACATGACTGCCCCTTGCTGCCTGGCAGCCCCCGATCTCTTACAGGGGGCTGTGATCCGCACAATTAACCCCTCAGGTGCGGCACCTGAGGGGTTAATTGTGCATATCATAGCCCCCTGTAAGAGATCAGGGGCTGCCAGGCAGCAGGGGGCAGACCCCCCTCTCTCCCCAGTTTTAATTTCATTGGTGGCCAGTGCGGCCCCCCCGGCCCCCCCCTCTACTGTATTAATTTCATTGGTGGCCAATGCGGCCCCCCTCCCTCTACTGTATTAATTTCATTGGTGGCCAGTGCGGCCCCCCCCTCTACTGTATTAATTTAATTGGTGGCCAGTGCGGCCCCCCCGGCCCCCCTCCCTCTACTGTACTGGCCAGTGCGGCACCTGAGGAGTTAATTGTGCGGATCACAGCCCCCTGTAAGAGATCAGATGCTGCCACGCAGCAGGGGGCAGTCATGTACACAGTTCGTAGTATATTCTAACTTGTAGCGTCCCCATCACTATGGGAACGCCTCTGTGTTAGAATATACTGTCGGATCTGAGTTTCACGATCTAACTCAAATCCGATGGTATATTCTAACATAAAGGTGTTCCCATGGTGATGGGGACGCTTCAAGTTAAAATATACCATCAGATTGGAGAAAACTCTGATAGGGACTCCTGACTTTACATTGAAAGTCAATGGGGGACGACGGATCCGTTTGCAATTGCACCATATTGTGTCAACGTCAAACGGATTGGTCCCTATTGACTTGCATTGTAAGTCAGGACGGATCAGTTTGGCTCCGCACGGCCAGGCGGACACCAAAACGATTTATTTTTTTACTTTCCTTCATGTCCGTGGATCCTCCAAAAATCAAGGAAGACCCACAGAAGAAAAAAACAGACATGGATCACGGAACTACGGAACCCATTTTGTGGCCCCCCCCCCCCCCCCCAAAAAGTGTGCATGAGGCCTAAGTCTGGAGGAATGGCTCACACCACAGTTGTGTGGGTACAGCCTCTACCTCCACACTTAATTGAGACAGTGTGTTTATCTGGATGTATCAGGTTTTTTCTAATATGATATCCGACCCAATTATCCAAACACACTGTGGGTAATCGCTTAGGTGCGCTGAATACACTTATTTTATTTTAGTAATTTGTAAAAACAGCTATACACCAAGTTGCAACTGTTTTCTTTCTTGCAACAGTGTATCACACCAGCAAACATATGTAAATGGCGAAGTAGGATGGATACGTTGCAGGTGAGAGCTATTTTATTAACGCTCTACCCTATAACCTGCTTCTCCGGTCCCATATCACATTGGATCCCATCGCCATTTACATAGATATTGAACTGTCCCTGCCTATTCGTGCGTCTGCTCGACGCGTTTCTATATCACTTTTGTAACAGTGATGTGTCCTCAGGAGCAGACTGTTGTATCGGCATGAGTGCAGTTCGCCCCATCTGTTTGGCGAGACTCTGCCTGCAGGTAAAGGACGCTGCACGCTCCTGTTAGCGCGCGTGCAGCACACAAAGACACAGCCTCCGGCTCTGTTTACGGCTGCTCAAACGCCGCTCTCATATCAAGATAGCCACTCCCACTAGGCGGAGCTCGTCGGCATGCGGATACGTCACTTAGAAGAGTGAGACATAATTTTACTCCGCTAGGCCCCTTCTAATTATGCTAACCGCTATCGTGGGTATTCTTTTATTGGCAGAAAAATTGCCTGCCATATCAGGGGGTGTACTGAGAGGTATATCATCGCCCTAGAGGTAAATAGAAAGGAAATATCAACAACCTAGTGTAACGGATCTCGACCGGGTACCTCCGTTGATGGATGCTCCCAGTGCCTCCCGAGGACTCCAAGCACTCCGCTCGACACCGATACCACCACAGGAACCAGGAACAGGAACAGCTCTTACAAGATCTAGAAGTAATAGCCAGGGGAGTATATACGTATAGCAATCCCCACACCTATGAGACGATGTTGAGTGTAAAACAGGAATTCTTTATTGAGGGCTACCCGCCCGTATTTATGCAGGTCCCCATCTGGTTGACACACCCCTTGGGGACCAGATGGAAGACTGCGACACAGGACAGATACAACACATCCCCACAATGCATCATGGTTTCCTCCTCTCTGTCCTGGAGACAACCGAGGAGCAATCCAATTATCTCTCAGGACAAAGGGAAATTGCCAATACACATGTGGAGATAACAGGACAGAAATCATCATTTAAACACACAATGTCACACCCTTACAGTAAACACAGACATGTAACACATCCCCAGGTAGCTCCGGTCTGAGTGCATATCATTAGGTGAATGGCACTCAGACCACACGAATACAGTAGAATCGCCATGAAGCCAAAGTCTTTACTTTCACATAGTCTTTTGTTATCCGAATGGGCTCCATGGCATAGCTATCTGGGGTATTACTGTTCAAATAGGGCAAGTACCAGATGACCCGACTTTCATGTCTTTGCAGGGGAAAATCAAGCGTTTCAACATGGGGCCATATTCTAAAGGGAGCAGGCGGGCAACCAGGCTTCCCCAATGCAATGTGGCTCGTCACCTAGCATTTTTTAAATGGCCATATCCCCGATCCACAACAAAGTCACCCAGATAACTGGTGACATATTTGATGGAAATATGATCTGCCCGAGGGTGTAGTAATCTACATCGACATCATAATTTTTATATATATACATACACACCTCTGCATAAATATGGGATCACCACGAGCAACCAGCAATCTATTAAAGGAATATATATGAGATGTTAATTTTTTTTAAATATATATATATGCACCTCAGCATAAATATGGAATCACCATTAGCAACCAATAGGTCACTGTGGTATATATCACTGCAGCATTGGGATATTCAATTTGATAAATCCTGGGAATTGTCCTTTTAAATGAAACATGTATAAGAGGTCATTTTTTCCTTATGAATGACAAAGAACAATGTCATAAATTGGGCATTGACCCTGAAGAACTTCAGAATGTGAGGCTTTTAGCTGGCCTTCTGGATTAGGCTAGTTTCACACTAGCGGCAGGACGGATCCGACAGGCTGTTCACCATGTCGGATCCGTCCTGCGGCTATTTCGCCGTGCCAGCGGACCGCTTCTCCGTCCCCATTGACTACAATGGGGACGGGGGCGGAGCTCCGGCGCAGCACGGCGCTGCACGGAGAAAGCCGCTGGACTAAAAAGCCTGACATGCAGTAATTTTAGTCCGGCGGCCTTTCTCCGTGCAGCGCCGTGCTGCGCCGGAGCTCCGCCCCCGTCCCCATTGTAGTCAATGGGGACGGAGCGGCGGTCCGCGGGCACGGCGAAATAGCCGCAGGACGGATCCGACATGGTGAACAGCCTGTCGGATCCGTCCTGCTGCAAGTGTGAAAGTACCCTTAGAGATGTCGCGAACATAAAATTTTCCGTTCGCGAACGGCAAACGCAAATTTTTGCAAATGTTCACGAACGGGCGAACCGCCATTGACTTCAATAGGCAGGCGAATTTTAAAACCCACAGGGACTCTTTCTGGCCACAATAGTGATGGAAAAGTTGTTTCAAGGGGACTAACACCTGGACTGTGGCATGCCGGAGGGGGGTCCATGGCAAAACTCCCATGGAAAATTACAGAGTTGACGCAGAGTTGGATTTTAATCCATAAAGGGCATAAATCACCTAACAATCCTAAAAAAAAATTAACAACGTGGTTTAAAACATCCAGTGTGTGTATACGATCAGGTGTGTTGTATCGGTCAGGTAGTGTAAGGGTTACGCCCGCTTCACAGACATTGACAGACCAAACTCCCCTTTTCCCTTACGTCCTAACCAGCAGCACAAGTGGGGAGTTCTCCCCTGTGAAACTAGTAGGACAGGTGGAATTTTTGATGACAATAAATTTCCTACCAAGTAATAATTAAATAATTAGTAAGAACCCACCCCTATAAAGGGCAGACTGCCCATCATTTAGTGTTTTTTTTCTCTGTCCCTGTGGACAGTAGGATGGGTCAGGCTACGGCCTGTCACTTTAAAAATACAATTCCTGCAGGACGGCCTGGACAAGGGTCTAAGTCCGTCTACTCTCAGAGTCCACATTAGTGCTCTTTCTGCCTCTTTAGGTAGACCATTATCTCAAGACCCCCTACTCAGGAGGTTCCTCAAGGGAGCCGAAAGATTAAAACCTAGAATCCTGAGACCTATCCCAAGTTGGGATTTATCCATTGTTCTAAAGGGGCTATCCTCTCCCCCCTTTGAACCCCTAGAGAATGTAGACCTTAGGTTTCTATCCTTAAAGGTCACATTTTTACTGGCCATAACATCGGCCAAAAGGATTGGAGAATTACAGGCCTTAGCCGCCACTGAGCCTTATACCCTCTTTCTCCAGGACTCTGTCCTGTTGAGATTTCTACCGACCTTTGCTCCTAAGGTTCCCTCATTCGGTAACCGAAATCAAACCATCTCCCTGCCGGTCCTATGTCCTGCTCCATCATCTCCTGAAGAGGAAGCCCTTCATTCCTTGGACATTTCCAGAAATCTAAGAATCTACTTGGACAGGACTGCAAACCTTAGGAAAACGGAACATCTACTGCTCTCCTTTTCTGGTAAAAGCAAAGGTCTGAAAGCCTCCAAACCCTCTCTAAGTAGATGGGTAAAGGAGGCAATCCGGGAAGCCTTTCTATCCCAAGGCTTGGCTCCTCCATCCTTTGTCACCGCCCACTCCACGAGGGAAATATCTACTTCCTTTGCGGAAAATAATCTTGTTCCACTTGAACAGATTTGTGCTGCGGCTTCCTGGAGCTCCCACAGCACTTTCATTAGACATTATCGCCTAGACTATAGGCGTTCGGAGGGAGTAGCATTCGGACGTACCATTCTGTCTGCCGCCCTCTCATAAAAAAAATCTATAGGATTATACCTGGGAAAGCCCCTCCCAATTTGTTGGGTTACTTGCTAGGTCCCCACTTGTGCTGCTGGTTAGGACGTAAGGGAAGCGTTAATTTTTTACGTAAATTTGTTTTCCCTTAGTCCTAACAGCAGCACACAAACTTCCCACCCTTGTTAGTTTCTACTTGTTATAAAAGCACCGAATGAATGGGCAGGCTGCCCTTTATAGGGGTGGGTTTTCACTAATTATTTAATTATTACTTGGTAGGAAATTTATTGTCATCAAAAATTCCACCTGTCTTACTAGTTTCACAGGGGAGAACTCCCCACTTGTGCTGCTGTTAGGACTAAGGGAAAACAAATTTACGTTAAAAATGAACGCTTAATGCCCCGCAAACAGTCCATTTGCCCAACCGCAAACTTCCCATTTGCACAAGGTTGGATACCAAGCTAGCCATGTCTTGTTGATGTCATTGAAGGTTTCTTCCTCCACCAGCCACGTACAACACCAAGGGTCCCTGAAAGATGAATTGAATTGATTTTTCAAACGGGGAGATGGTTAAAAAAGCGCTGGCTCTCCCCCCTTTGTTTGAATCCACGGTCACAGCATCTGCGCCGTGCAATTTACTGTCACACCCGATATGAGTGGTATTTTCTGTAGTACTATTCTCATCAGTTTAATCCCTGTTACGTCCCATATCAGGGATTGCCTTTTGTGAAAAATAATTTAGGCCGGGTACCTCCGACTGCCTTCACAGTGACAGACCAAACTCTGATACACCAAACTGAATTGATTTTAGGAACCGGGAGATGGAAAAAGCCGCTTGGTCGGTCCTCTTACTCCCAAGTTGGGGCACTGCGCGTGCACGGAGCAATGTGCTGTGACACCCTATATGAGTGGTGTCTTAACTAGTCCTATTCCTATCAGTTTAATCCCTGTTACCTCCCCTATCCGGGGACGTGTGACGAATTGATTAACCATTGTCGAATTAACGAACCATTACGACATCCTGGAATAATTTAGTTCTGAGCTTTGTACTTGCTTTGTATTGGAATTGATGGGGATTTATTAAATTGTCTGCATTATTTCTAATAAACTATTGAGAGACTTTATTATGATTTTTTTATTTTATGTATTAAAAACCCATACAACTTAAGGGAAAAAAAAGAAAAAAAAAAGAAAATGAATGTTTTTTCTATGAAAAATTATCCAGCCGATCGCTTTTGGTCTGATCATAATGAAGCAACGGCCTTATCATCTGGGGTGTGGAAACATTGCCAACACACTCATAGAGGTGATGATCGCTTCATTGTGATACGCAAGCCCCTTCACCACAACAAGGTAACGATCACGAAGGGGAATTGACACTTGTATGTGCCTTTTATTTGTTTTGTTTTTGCAGCCACAGTGCAGCACCAGAGGCCAGAAAAATTAGGCATGTACACATGCCTGAAAATTGTTGCAGCCGCTGTTGTAGCAGCGGCTGGAAAAATGAATGTTTTCCAGGCAGAAAGGTGACTAAAACATTGCGGCTTGAACCCTAGTTGGTGGCGGAGAATTCACGAAAGTCATCCGGTATGCAGATATTAAATACAGCAGCGTGGGGACCATTTTGAGGCCAAGGCATGTCATCAGGCCTTTTGTTAGTCAAACGTATCCCCCACTGCCAGTCCCTTCGGGATCCATGCCTCATTCATCTTAATGAAGGTGAGGTAATCAACACTTTTTTGACCGAGGCGACTTCTCTTCTCAGTGACAATGCCTCCTGCTGCACTGAAGGTCCTTTCTGACAGGACACTTGAAGTGGGGCAGGCCAGAAGTTCTATCACAAACTGGGATAGCTCAGGCCACAGGTCAAGCCTGCACACCCAGTAGTCAAGGGGTTCATCGCTCCTCAGAGTGTCAATATCTGCAGTTAAGGCGAGGTAGTCTGCCACCTGTCGGTCGAGTCGTTCTCTAAGGCTGGATCCCGAAGGGCTGTGGCGATGTGTAGGACTGAAAAAGCTCTGCATGTCCTCCATCAACAACACATCTGTAATGCATCCTGTCCTTGCCGCAGTGGTCATGGTAGGAGGAGGATTACTTTTTCCCCTCTTCCCCTGTTAGATTCCCGTTGTGCTGTGACATCCCCCTTATACGCTGTGTAAAGCATATTCTTTAGTTTGGTTTTGAACTGCTGCATCCTTTCCGACTTCCGGTAATTCGGTAACATTTCCGCCACTTTCTGCTTATACCGGGGGTCTAGTAGCGTGGCCACCCAGTACAGGTCGTTCTCCTTCATCCTTTTTATACGAGGGTCCCTCAACAGACATGACAGCATGAAAGACCCCATTTGCAAAAGGTTGGATGCCGAGCTACTCATTTCCCGTTCCTCCTCCTCACTGATGTCATTGACGGTCTGTTCTTTCCCCCAGCCACGTACAACACCACGGGTCCCAGATAGGTGACAACAACGAGCACCCTGGGATGCCTGCTGTGGTTGGTCTTCCTCCTCCTCAAAGTCACATTCCTCCTCTGACTCCTCTTGCAGCGTTGCCGCAGGTCCAGCAAGCGATGATGATAAGGCTGTTTCTGGTGGTGATGGTCACCACAACTCTTCCTCTTCACGCTCATCTACAGCCTGATCCAGCACTCTTCACAGGGCACACTCCAGGAAAAAAAACAAATGGGATGAGGTCGCTGATGGTGCCTTCGGTGCGACTGACTAGGTTTGTCATCTCCTCAAAAGGACACATAAGCCTACAGGCATTGCGCATGAGCGTCCAGTAACGTGGCAAAAAAAATTTCAGCTCTGCAGAGGCTGTCCTAGCACCCCGGTCATACAAATACTCGTTGATGGCTTTTTCTTGTTGGAGCAGGTGGTCGAACATTAGGAGTGTTGAATTCCAACGTGTCGGGCTGTCGCAAATCAAGCGCCTCACTGGCATTTTGTTTCGCCGCTGAATGTCTGAAAAGTGCGCCATGGCCGTGTAGGAACGCCTGAAATGGCCACACACCTTCCTGGCCTGCTTGAGGATGTCCTGTAAGCCTGGGTACTTAGACACAAAGCGTTGTACGATCAGATTACACACATGTGCCATGCACGGCACATGTGACAACTTGCCCAAATTCAATGCCGCCCAAAAAATTGCTTCCATTGTCACACACCACTTTGCCGATCTCCAGTTGGTGCGGGGTCAGCCACTGATCCACCTGTGCATTCAGGGAGGACAGGAGTGCTGGTCCGGTGTGACTCTCTGCTTTCAGGCAAGTCAACCCCAAGACAGTGTGATACTGTCGTATCCAGGATGTGGAATAGTCCCTGGGGAGCTGGTGGGGTTCAGTTGATGTGCAGCCAGACGCCGCAGCAGAAGAGGACTCAGCCGAGGAGGTTATGGAAGAGGATGGAGTAGAGGAGGTGGCAGTAGGCCTGCCTGCAAGTCGTGGCGGTGTCACCAACTCCGCTGCAGAGCCACGCATTCCATGCTTGGCAGCCGTCAGCAGGTTGACCCAATGCGCAGTGTAGGTGATATACCTGCCCTGACCGTGCTTTGCAGACCAGGTATCAGTGGTCAGATGGACCCTTGCCCCAACACTGTATGCCAGAGATGCCATGACTTCCTTTTCAATCACTGAGTAGAGGTTTGGGATTGCCTTTTTTGAAAAAAAAATTTGTCCGGGTACCTTCCACTGTGGTGTCCCAATAGCGACAAATTTTTTGAAGGCCTCAGACTCCACCAGCTGGTATGGTAAAAGCTGGCGGGCTAAGAGTTCCGTCAAGCCAGCTGTCAGATGCCGACAAGGGGGTGACTCTGTGACATTGGCTTCTTACGCTCAAACATTTCCTTTACAGACACCTGACTGTGGGCAGATGAGCAGGAACTGCTGAAGGTGAGAGGCGGAGTGGCGGGTGGTTGAGAGGGGGCAAGGAGGACAGCAGTGGTTGACGTGGCTGAAGATGCTGGACCAGGAGGAGGATGGTGGCTTTGAGTTTGTGTGCTGCTTGTACTCATGTGTTGATCCCATAGGCGTTTGTGATGTGAGATCATGTGCCTTCGCAAAGCAGTTGTACCTAGGTGGGTGTTGGACTTCCCACGACTCAGTTTCTTTTGGCACAGGTTGCAAATGGCATCGCTGTTGTCAGAGGCAGACACACAAAAAAAATGCCACACTGCTGAGCTTTGCAATGACGGCATTCTGGTGGTGGCAACAGCATGCGTTGATTGGCGTGCTGTCTGGCTGACCCCGGGTGCCGATACATGCTGTCTGACTGTGCCACTAGCTCCTTGCAACGACCTCCCCCTGCTTCCAACTCGTCTCCTCCTTCTCTCTGTCTCCCCATCTGAACTTTCCCCCTCTTCTTCTTCTCTTCGAGCAGGCACCCACGTGGCATCCACGGACACATCGTCATCATCAACCGCTTCACTTGTATCTGACACCTCAGCAAAGGAAGCAGCAGCGGGTATAACATCATCATCATCATCATCATCATCACACTGTACGTCCATGTGTGTAATGCTGCCTGACTGAGACATATCCCTGTTATCTACATCCCCTGGCAATAATGGTCGTGCATCACTAATTTCATCCAACTTATGTGTAAATAACTCCTCTGAGGGATCAAGTGAAGTGGCTGTGGGGGTAGTGGTGGTGGTGGCGGCGGGCGGGAGAGTGGTAACTTAAGAGCAGGTGACCAAAGCTGAGCTGGAGGAGGATGGTGCGTCAAGGTTCTTAGCGGAAGCTGTCGAAGATTGGGTGTTGTCACGGAAGGTGTACAGGAAACAAGACAATGCAAAATGAATATATGACTCACTGGATCCAAAACTAAGGAACAAAGAGGGAGACCCCTGCATCAGACCTGGCTCTCTCCCTTACTGCTCAGCCTATGCGATAATCCCAATGGTGGATGATCGCATATCCTCGTACCTCGACTATATAACACATGAACACCCTACAATAGTGAAGGGACACGACCACTGGCTCCCTACACTAGACACGGAGGGAGTCAGGGTCACCTGGGATCCAGCAAACAGAAAATCACAAATGAATGTACAACACTTAACTTGTAGAAGACTGGGAAATAGAATCAGCATGCACACACACTCCAGGAAGCTGTATAAACCGCACACTAATGCATTATGGGGAGGAATTTAAAGGGATGCAATCAGTCCAACTACATGACAGCTGAGAGAGGCTAACGAGATGAGGAACTGAAAACCAAAAACAAAGAAAACTCAAGGAGGAGGTTCTGAAAGGCTTCTGTCAGAGCTTCTCAGCTGTCTGGTTGTGACAGTACCCCTCCCTCTACGAGTGGACTCTGGACACTCAGAGCCCACCTTCTCAGGATGGGACCTATGGAAAGCCCTGATGAGACGAGTGGCCTTAATGTCCGTCACTGGGACCCACATCCTCTCCTCAGGACCATAACACTCCCAATGAACGAGGTACTGGAGAGAACCGCGGACAAGACGAGAATCCACAATCCTAGAGACCTGAAATTCAAGATTCCCATCAACCATAATCGGAGGAGGAGGCAAAGGCGAGGGTACAATGGGTTGAACTGGACTCGCAGGCTGCCACAAAACCCTCAACCGACTTACGAAGCGCAGGCCACCAGAATCTCCCAGCGATGAGATCCACTGTGGCTCTTGCCCCCGGGTGCCCAGCAAGGACCGTATCGTGGTGTTCCTTAAAAATCTTGTGTCTTAAAGCGAGAGGCACAAACAACCTCCCAGGAGGACAAAGATCAGGAGCCTCTGACTGGGCTGCCTGCACCTCTGCCTTCAATTCAGGAAAAAGAGCAGAGACCACCACACCTTCAGCCAAAATGGGACTCGGGTCTTCAAAATTCCCGCCTCCCGGAAAACAACGTGACAGGGCATCTGCCTTCACATTCTTAACCCCAGGGCGGAACGTGACAACAAAATTAAACCTTGAAAAGAACAAAGACCATCTGGCCTGTCTCGGGTTCAGACGCTTGGTTGACTCCAAGTAGGCCAGATTTTTATGGTCAGTAAACACGGTAATAGGGTGTCTGGCTCCCTCTAGCCAATGGCGCCATTCCTCAAAAGCCAACTTGATGGCCAACAATTCCCTATCTCCCACATCGTAATTTCTCTCTGCGGAGGAGAGTTTCTTCGAGAAAAAGGCACACGGTCGCCATTTGGCAGGAGAGGAACCCTGAGACAAAACCGCACCCTCACCCACCTCAGAAGCATCAACCTCAACTATGAAGGGTAGAGAAATATCAGGTTGTACCATGATGGGAGCGGAAGCAAAACTCTCCTTGATATTAGAAAAGGCCTTACGCGCCTCTACCGACCAGGAAGAAAAATCTACCCCCTTTCTGGTCATATCAGTGAGTGGTTTAACAATAGAGGAATAATTCAAAATAAACTTCCTGTAATAATTGGCAAAGCCCAAAAAACGCATCAGCGCCTTCTGATTCTCAGGAAGCTCCCAATCAAGCACAGTGCGGACCTTCTCGGGGTCCATGCGAAAACCAGAAGCGGAGAGAAAAAACCCCAGAAATTGAATTTCTGGAACCGCAAACACACATTTTTCCAGTTTCGCGTATAATTTATTCTCCCGCAGGATGAGCAAGACCTGACGTAAGTGTTCCTTATGAGTTTTGAAATCAGGAGAAAAAATCAAAATGTCATCCAAATACACCAATACAAATTTTCCCATTAAATGATAAAAAATTCTGTTCACGAAATGCTGAAAAACAAATGGGGCATTCATCAAACCAAAAGGCATAACCAAATTCTCAAAATGGCCCTCAGGGGTATTGAAGGCCGTCTTCCATTCGTCCCCTTCTCTGACCCTGACCAGGTTGTATGCCCCTCTTAGATCTAATTTGGAAAAGACTTTAGCCCCAACAATCTGGTTAAACAGGTCCGGGATCAGAGGAAGCGGATAAGGGTCACGAATTGTGATACTGTTCAGCTCCCTGAAATCCAGACAAGGTCTTAAAGAACCATCTTTTTTCTTAACAAAGAAAAAAACAGCGGCAACAGGTGACTTCGAGGGTCGTATGTGTCCTTTTCTCAGACTCTCCGAGATATAAGCACGCATAGCGATCCTCTCAGGTTGGGAAAGATTGTATAAACGAGATTTAGGCAGCTTGGCGCCTGGGATGAGATTAATAGGGCAATCGTACTCCCTGTGCGGGGGCAAATCCTGAACTCCACTCTCAGAAAACACATCCGAAAATTCAGAGAGAAAAGATGGTACAGTCTTAGTAGCAACCTCAGAAACAGATGTCATGAGGCAATTCTCTCTGCAAAAGTCACTCCAACCATTTATTTGCCTCGCTTGCCAATCAATGGTGGGCTTATGTTTAGTGAGCCAGGGTAGCCCCAAAACTAGAGGAGTAGGCAACCCGCTAAGGACGAAACATGACACATCCTCAACATGAGCATCACTCACAATTAAACGGATATTGTGAACTATGCCCTTTAATGATTTCTGAGAAAGTGGAGCGGAATCAATAGCAAAAACAGGAATATCCTTTCCCAAAGTGCACACCTGGAAACCATGAGTTATCGCAAAGTGATTATCAATGAGATTGACCGCTGCTCCACTATCCACAAAAATCTCACAAAAAATGCTCTTGCTCTCTAGCGCCACCCTGGCAGGCAGGACAAAACGGGAACTACAAGCAAACGGAAAACCTTAAATTTCCGCCTCAACCCTGCCAATAGTAACAGATGGAACATTTTTAAAAGATTTTTTCCTTTTTGTTTCTTTATTATACCCAGAGAACTGCCTGAATCTCCTAGAGGGACAAACATTTGCCAAATGATTAATACCTCCACAACAAAAACAAACCGTCCCATGCGGGCTGAATCTTCTATTGTCAGAGGCAGTCAACCCCAGCTGCATGGGCTCCTGCTCAGAAGGGGCTGACAGCGACTGAGACCCCTGCGCACAGAATGGGACCGCTGCACAGTCCTGGGACTGAGTATGACAGGAAGGAGAGATCTCTCCTCTCTCTCTCTAAGACGCCTGTCAATACGAACGGCCTGAGACATAGCAGAGTCCAAGGAGATAGGCCTTTCATGAAAGGCAAATGCATCTTTCAATCCCTCTGAAAGACCATGGCAAAATTGACTTCGGAGTGCAGCATCATTCCAACCAGTATCAGCTGCCCATCTCCGAAATTCTGAGCAGTATATTTCTGCGGATTGTTTACTCCGGCATAACAGACGTAGTCTAGACTCAGCCAGAGCAATACGATCCGGATCATCATATATCTGACCCAGGGCTAAAAAGAATTCATCCACTGAACGGAGGGGCCGTGCCCCCTCCGGCAGTGAAAAGGCCCACGACTGAGCGTTACCCCTGAGCAGCGAGATGATGATCCCCACCCTCCGTTCCTCATCTCCAGAGGAAAGGGGAAGAAGGCGAAAATGAAGTTTGCAAGCCTCTCTAAAACGCACAAAATTCTCACTACCCCCGGAGAACGTATCCGGGAGCGAGATCTTAGGCTCAGAACAAACTCCATGAACGCAAGCTGAGCCGGTCACTTGAAGCTGAGAAAGAGTCTTACAGAGATCAGCTACCTACAATGAAAGACCCTGGAAACGTTCAGTCAAAAGTGAAACCGGATCCATGCTTTAGACGGTTTTGGCGGTTTATAATGTCACAGAAGGTGTACAGGAAACAAGACAATGCAAAATGAATATATGACTCACTGGATCCAAAACTAAGGAACAAAGAGGGTGACCCCTGCATAAGACCTGGCTCTCTCCCTGACTGCTAAGCCTATGCGAAGATCCCAATGGTGGATGATCGCATATCCTCGTACCTCGACTATATAACACCTGAACACCCTACAATAGTGAAGGGACCGACCACTGGCTCCCTACACTAGACACGGAGGGAGTCAGGGTCACCTGGGATCCAGCAAACAGAAAATCACAAATGAATGTACAACACTTAACTTGTAGAAGACTGGGAAATAGAATCAGCATGCACACACACTCCAGGAAGCTGTATAAGCCGCACACTAATGCATTATGGGGAGGAATTTAAAGGGATGCAATCAGTCCAACTACATGACAGCTGAGAGAGGCTAACGAGATGAGGAACTGAAAACCAAGACAAAGAAAACTCAAGGAGGAGGTTCTGAAAGGCTTCTGTCAGAGCTTCTCAGCTGTCTGGTTGTGACAGGTGTCCTGTGTAAGCCAGTCAACTATGTTCACTGAATTTTTTGGATTCAGGGTACGTGGCCTCTGAACACTGGGCATTATTCCAGGGCCAGTGGAAATCACAGCAGCACGACCACGACGGCCCCTGCGGGGTGGCCTGCCTCTGCCTGTCATTTTTTTTTTAGATAAGTGGTTTATGCGTGCAAGGTACTGTGCCACCCTATATAAGTGGTGGGCAGTGGGCACAGTACAGTCTGTGGGGGCCTGACGCACATGGGCTTGCAAATGTGATTAGATTACAGAGAAATAATATAAATAGAATTTGGTTTAATCTGCAAGGTATTTTCTGTCACCCCCTGTATGAATGGTGCACACAGTGCTGTCTGTGACTGAGCCTGCAGCCTCTCACACACCGGCAGCCCGGCAACTGCATTGTATATATATATATATGGGAAAAAAAAAGCAGACTGATGTACCAGCCCTGAGAAGGGCTTTTTGGGGACGCTGTCCTTACAGCAGATGAGTCTGTGGACACAGAACACTGCCCTAGCTAACGCTTTCCCTATTAGATCAGCAGCAGCCGCACTGTCCCTCCTCTCACTGTGACTGCAGCTTCCGAATGAATCTAGGATGGCTGCTGTACAGGAGGTGGGAAGGGCTGGGAGGAGGGTCTGCTGCTGATTGGCTGGAATGTGTCTGCTGACTGTGAGGTACAGGGTCAAAGTTTACTCAATGATGATGTACAGGGGGCGGACCCAACATCACATATGTTCGCCCGCAGCGGCGATAGCGAACAAGCTATGTTCTCCGGCGAATAGTTTGGGACATCACTATTCTGGATGAAGGTGAGAGAGAAATTGGTCAGGGTCCATTTACAAACCTCTGCTTACCGTCCCGTAGGCCTCCACCAACTAACGAATATTCCCCGTTGGATGCCTTCCTTACTGTGACCAAAGAAAAACTGAGGTCACTCCGCATGCACAAATCTCACATATCCAATGTCACAGAAGAAGAAAAGACAGCACTGGATATGTTAAAAAAGGACACCACTATAGTCATCAAACCCTCAGACAAAGGGGGCAATGTGGTTGTCCTGGACGATTTTAAATATGTTGAGATGTGCATGCGGATACTGGATGACAGGTCTTGCTATAAACGCTTGGAACACAACCCAATGGAAGTGTTTAAACGGGAACTTAAGGGCATTTTAAGTAAGGCCATGCAGCAGCATCTCATAGATGAGACAGAGTTTGCATCCTGTAACAGCAGCATTTTATAGTCTACCAAAGATCCACAAGGGCTGAGCCCTAGGGTAGACCCATTGTGTCAGGGATCAATGGTTTGACTGAGAAAATCAGTCTCTATGTAGATGAGGTGCTGAGGGCTTTTGTTACGAACCTTCCGTCTGTAACATCCCGGAGTATGCTACCACATGTTAAGTGTAATTATATTGTCATTATATGTATTTTCTAGGCCTGTTTTATATATCATGCTGTAATTTCCATGTGCACCAGCAGGTGGCAGCGATATGTAGCCGGACGTTAGCCAGTTTAGTATTGCTAGACTGGAATAGTTCATTCCAGTTTAGTTTCCCCCCTTTGTGAGCAGAAGTGGGCCGGTCCAATGTCCTGTCTCATGGGGAGGAGAAGGAAGTTTAGTGATTGTACCAGCCACCCCGGCTATGGGAAGGTTGTGTTAGTAGGAGCTCCTAGAAAATAGGGATCCCAAATCAGAACCCTGTCTCGGTTGAGACCAGAGAACCTTCCCAGCCTGAGCCATTAGCCTCAGCTGGTTGACAAGCAAGCAGCCACCTCCAGGAAGAAGCAATCCCTGTGAGCCAAGCTGTGAGTACATATCCAGAGACCAGGAGAAGCCAGATTCCTCCTCAGCTAGTCAGGCCCACACCAAGCAGAAGACAGACAGAGCAGAAGACTAATACCTGCCAGATTCTCCAGGCACATAGTGTAGAACCCTATAAGATACTGATCCCTGCCATACACTGCCAATACCTGCTGGGACCCAAGACTATCGCTGGAACTCGTGTGGATTTATGCTGCATTCAGTAAAGACAAGTTGAATTATATCACAAGTCTGGATCTCATTTACTGCTACCAAGTTCCTCAATTACTCCTACTAGCAACACTCAATCTATTGCAAGTGAGCCAGGATCCAGGAGTCCAGCCGTACCCGGGTAGGAGACACCGTTGACACCACCATATCTGCTACACAGAGACATTATCCCCCTCTGGCATTCCTCACCTGGTACGTGAGTTATAACACCTTAAAGGGCCCTGTGACAGTACCTGCGCAAGCTGCAATTGGCGTCACGAACAAACCATAGACTTATATACATCTATCCTGACCCACTGCATAGTTGGCTACCGTACCACGCCCCGGCTCACTGCACATCCTATGTCCGAGATTCCATGGATGTCCTGAGTAGTGATGTCCCGTATAGTTCGCCGGCGAATAGTTCCCGGCGAACATAGCTTGTTCGCGTTCGCCGCGGCGGGTGAACATATGCGATGTTCGGTCCACCCCCTATACATCATCATTGAGCAAACTTTGACCCTGTACCTCACAGTCAGCAGACACATTCCAGCCAATCAGCAGCAGACCCTCCCTCCCAGACCCTCCCACCTCCTGGACAGCAGCCATCTTAGATTCATTCAGAAGCTGCAGTCTCAGTGAGAGGAGGGACAGTGCGGCTGCTGCTGATTCAATAGGGCTCCTGAAGAAGGGGATTCCTAGATGAAAATCCCCGAAACGCGTTGAGCTCTTTCCTCACCCATACCCTGTGTTGAATAAAGTATTTTCAAGATCTCCAGAGTGTGGACTGCTGTCTTTCCAGAAAAATCTATCAAGCGAACCAGACGCAGGAGGTAGCTGATGAGGGTGTCTTGAGCTTATCCCTCATCTCTCCTTCCTGGTGAAGTGAGTAAATCTGATTTTATCTAGAATTTATTTATATCTTATTGATAGCTTTATAGTGCTCCTTTCGTTTAACGGTCCTTTTTCCTCTGCCCCAGGTGGCGCCTTTCAGAGTGGTAAAAAAAAAAGTCTTTTTTATTTTTAACACTGTTCCATCCGCCCGGACATTTACCACCGGCAGCCTCTGTATCTTTATCTTCCATTGCCTCCTCCTCTTTTCACCTATCCAACCTTTGGTGCCGTGCTATATTGGTCCGGAGCTACCCATTACGGTAGCAGAGTGACTAACCCTCTCCTTTTTTCTTCACGTCTCTGGCTTACACAGGACACCCAATCTTCAACAGCTTCCGCTAAGAACCTTGACGCACCATCCTCCTCCAGCTCAGCTTTGGTCACCACTCTCCCACTCGCCGCCACCACCACCACCACCACCAACACAGCCGCTTCACTTGATCCCTCAGAGGAGTTATTTACACATGAGTTGGATGGAATTAGTGATGCACGACCATTATTGCCAGGGGATGTAGATAACAGGGATATGTCTCAGTCAGGCAGCATTACACACATGGACGTACAGTGTGATGATGATGATGATGATGTTGTACCCGCTGCTGCTTCCTTTGCTGAGGTGTCAGATACAAGTGAAGCGGTTGATGATGACGATGTGTCCGTGGATGCCACGTGGGTGCCTGCTCGAAGAGAAGAAGAAGAGGGGGAAAGTTCAGAAGGGGAGACAGAGAGAAGGAGGAGACGAGTTGGAAGCAGGGGAAGGTCGTGGCAAGGAGCTAGTGGCACAGTCAGACAGCATGTATCGGCACCCGGGGTCAGCCAGACAGCACGCCAATCAACGCATGCTGTTGCCACCACCAGAATGCCGTCATTGCAAAGCTCAGCAGTGTGGCATTTTTTTGTGTGTGTCTGCCTCTGACAACAGCGATGCCATTTGCAACCTGTGCCAAAAGAAACTGAGTCGTGGGAAATCCAACACCCACCTAGGTACAACTGCTTTGCGAAGGCACATGATCTCACATCACAAACGCCTATGGGATCAACACATGAGTACAAGCAGCACACAAACTCAAAGCCACCATCCTCCTCCTGGTCCAGCATCTTCAGCCACGTCAACCACTGCTGTCCTCCTTGCCCCCTCTCAACCACCCGCCACTCCGCCTCTCACCTTCAGCAGTTCCATCTCATCTGCCCACAGTCAGGTGTCTGTAAAGGAAATGTTTGAGCGTAAGAAGCCAATGTCACAGAGTCACCCCCTTGCCCGGCGTCTGACAGCTGGCTTGACGGAACTCTTAGCCCGCCAGCTTTTACCATACCAGCTGGTGGAGTCTGAGGCCTTAAAAAATGTTGTCGCTATTGGGACACCACAGTAGAAGGTACCCAGACTAATTTTTTTTTCAAAAAAGGCAATCCCAAACCTCTACTAAGTGATTGAAAAGGAAGTCATGGTATGTCTGGCATACAGTGTTGGG
The DNA here is from genome assembly GCF_014858855.1 of Bufo gargarizans. Classification (NCBI taxonomy): domain Eukaryota; kingdom Metazoa; phylum Chordata; class Amphibia; order Anura; family Bufonidae; genus Bufo; species Bufo gargarizans. Next base: position 567,111,846 of record NC_058082.1, on the reverse strand, counting down.
GCAAGGGTACATCTGACCACTGATACCTGGTCTGCAAAGCACGGTCAGGGCTGGTATATCACCTACACTGCGCATTGGGTCAACCTGCTGACGGCTGCCAAGCATGGAATGCGTGGCTCTGCAGCGGAGTTGGTGACACCGCCACGACTTGCAGGCAGGACTACTGCCACCTCCTCTACTCCATCCTCTTCCATAACCTCCTCGGCTGAGTCCTCTTCTGCTGCGGCGTCTGGCTGCACATCAACTGAACCCACCCAGCTCCCCAGGGGCTATTCCACATCCCGGATACGACAGTGTCACGCCGTCTTGGGGTTGACTTGCCTGAAAGCAGAGAGCCACACTGGACCAGCACTCCTGTCCGACCTGAACGCACAGGTGATATAATGCCAGTGAGGCGCTTGATTTGCGACAGCCCGACACGTTGGAATTCAACACTCCTAATGTTCGACCGCCTGCTCCAACAAGAAAAAGCCGTCAACGAGTATTTGTATGACCGGGGTGCTAGGACAGCCTCTGCGGAGCTGGGAATTTTTTTGCCACGTTACTGGACGCTCAACCTAGTCAGTCGCACCGAAGGCACCATCAGCGACCTCATCCCATTTGTTTTCTTCCTGGAGCGTGCCCTGCGAAGAGTGCTGAATCAAGCCGTAGATGAGCGTGAAGAGGAAGAGTTGTGGTCACCATCACCACCAGAAACAGCCTTGTCATCATCGCTTGCTGGACCTGCGGCAACGCTGCAAGAGGAGTCAGAGGAGGAATGTGGCTTTGAGGAGGAGGAAGACCAACCACAGCAGGCATCCCAGGGTGCTCGTTGTTGTCACCTATCTGGGACCCGTGGTCTTGTACGTTGCTGGGGGGAAGAACAGACCGTCAATGACATCAGTGAGGAGGAGGAACGGGAAATGAGTAGCTCGGCATCCAACCTTGTGCAAATGGGGTCTTTCATGCTGTCATGTCTGTTGAGGGACCCTCGTATAAAAAGGATGAAGGAGAACGACCTGTACTGGGTGGCCACGCTACTAGACCCCCGGTATAAGCAGAAAGTGGCGGAAATGTTACCAAATTACCGGAAGTCGGAAAGGATGCAGCAGTTCAAAACCAAACTAAAGAATATGCTTTACACAGCGTATAAGGGGGATGTCACAGCACAACGGGAATCTAACTGGGGAAGAGGGGAAAGTAATCCGGCTCCTACCACGACCACTGCGGCAAGGACAGGATGCATTAAAAGGGGAGTTTGGTCTGTCAATGTCTGTGAAGCGGGCGTAACCCTTACACTACCTGATCGATACAACATCATACCTGATCGTATACACACACTGGATGTTTTAACCTCCTCCCGTCACACTAACGCCGAAAGGCGTCAATGCTGCGGCGCTCCCAGGTCACACTAACGCCAATAGGCGTCATCTCGCGAGACGCGAGATTTCCTGTGAACACGCGCACACAGGCGCGCGCGCTCACAGGAACGGAAGGTAAGCGAGTGGATCTCCAGCCTGCCAGCGGCGATCGCTCGCTGGCAGGCTGGAGATCCGAATTTTTTAACCCCTAACAGGTATATTAGACGCTGTTTTCATAACAGCGTCTAATATACCTCCTACCTGGTCCTCTGGTGGTCCCTTTTGTTAGGATCGACCACCAGAGGACTCAGGTAGGTCAGTACAGTCGCACCAAACACCACACTACACTACACTACACTCCCCCCCCCCCCCCGTCACTTATTAACCCCTTATAAACCCCTGATCACCCATGATCACCCCATATAAACTCCCTGATCACCCCCCTGTCATTGATCACCGCCCTGTCATTGATCACCCCCCTGTCAGGCTCCGTTCAGACGTCCGTATGATTTTTACGGATCCACGGATACATGGATCGGATCCGCAAAAAGCATACGGACGTCTGAATGGAGCCTTACAGGGGGGTGATCAATGACAGGCGGGTGATCACCCATATACACTCCCTGATCACCCCCGGTCATTGATCACTCCCCTGTAAGGCTCCATTCAGACGTCCGCATGCGGTTTGTGGATCCGATCCATGTATCCATGGATCCGTAAAAAATCATGCGCATGTCTGATTGGAGCCTTACAGGGGGGGTGATCAGTGACAGGGGGGTGATCAGGGAGTGTATATGGGTGATCACCCCCCTGTCATTGATAACCCCCCTGTAAGGATCCATTCAGACGTCCGCATGCGTTTTGTGGATCCGATACATGTATCCATGGATCCGTAAAAAATCATGCGGATGTCTCAATGAAGCCTTACAGGGGGGGTGATCAGTGACAGGGGGGTGATCACCCTGATTACCCTGATCACCCCCTGTCATTGATAACCCCCCTGTAAGGCTCCATTCAGACGTCCGCATGCGTTTTGTGGATCCGATACATGTATCCATGGATCCGTAAAAAATCATGCGGATGTCTGAATGGAGCCTTACAGGGGGGGTGATCAGTGACAGGGGGTGATCACCCTGATCACCCCCTGTCATTGATAACCCCCCTGTAAGGCTCCATTCAGACGTCCGCATGCGTTTTGTGGATCCGATACATGTATCCATGGATCCGTAAAAAATCATGCGGATGTCTGAATGGAGCCTTACAGGGGGGGTGATCAGTGACAGGGGGGTGATCAGGGAGTCTATATGGGTGATCACCCCCCTGTCATTGATCACCCCCCCCCCCCCCCCCCTTGGTAAGGCTCCATTCAGACATTTTGTTTGGCACAAGTTAGCGGAAATTTTTTGTTTGTTTTTGTTTTTGTTTTTTCTTACAAAGTCTCATACTCCACTAACTTGTGTCAAAAAATAAAATCTCCCATGAACTCACCATACCCCTCACGGAATCCAAATGCGTAAACATTTTTAGACATTTATATTCCAGACTTCTTCTCACGCTTTAGGGCCCCTAAAAAGCCAGGGCAGTATAAATACCCCACATGTGACCCCATTTCGGAAAGAAGACACCCCAAGGTATTCCGTGAGGGGCATATTGAGTCCATGAAAGATTGAAATTTTTGTCCTAAGTTAGCGGAAAGTGAGACTTTGTGAGAAAAAAACAAAAAAAAAATCAATATCCGCTAACTTATGCAAAAAAAATAAAAATTCTAGGAACTCGCCAGGCCCCTCATTGAATACCTTGGGGTGTCTTCTTTCCAAAGTGGGGTCACATGTGGGGTATTTATACTGCCCTGGCTTTTTAGGGGCCCGAAAGTGTGAGAAGAAGTCTGGGATCCAAATGTCTAAAAATGCCCTCCTAAAAGGAATTTGGGCCCCTTTGCGCATCTAGGCTGCAAAAAAGTGTCACACATCTGGTATCGCCGTACTCAGGAGAAGTTGGGCAATGTGTTTTGGGGTGTCATTTTACATATACCCATGCTGGGTGAGAGAAATATCTTGGTCAAATGCCAACTTTGTATAAAAAAATGGGAAAAGTTGTCTTTTGCCAAGATATTTCTCTCACCCAGCATGGGTATATGTAAAATGACACCCCAAAACACATTGCCCAACTTCTCCTGAGTACGGCGATACCAGATGTGTGACACTTTTTTGATGCCAAGGTGGGCAAAGGGGCACATATTCCAAAGTGCACCTTTCGGATTTCACCGGTCATTTTTTACAGATTTTGATTGCAAAGTACTTCTCACACATTTGGGCCCCTAAATTGCCAGGGCAGTATAACTACGCCACAAGTGACCCCATTTTGGAAAGAAGACACCCCAAGGTATTCCGTGAGGGGCATGGCGAGTTCCTAGAATTTTTTATTTTTTGTCGCAAGTTAGTGGAATATGAGACTTTGTAAGGAAAAAAGATAAAAAAAAAAAAAATCATCATTTTCCGCTAACTTGTGACAAAAAATAAAAAATTCTAGGAACTCGCCATGCCCCTCACGGAATACCTTGGGGTGTCTTCTTTCCAAAATGGGGTCACTTGTGGCGTAGTTATACTGCCCTGGCAATTTAGGGGCCCAAATGTGTGAGAAGTAACTTTGCAATCAAAATGTGTAAAAAATGGCCTGCAAAATCTGAAAGGTGCACTTTGGAATATGTGCCCCTTTGCCCACCTTGGCAGCAAAAAAGTGTGACACATCTGGTATCGCCGTACTCAGGAGAAGTTGGGGAATGTGTTTTGGGGTGTCATTTTACATATACCCATGCTGGGTGAGAGAAATATCTTGGCAAAAGACAACTTTTCCCATTTTTTTATACAAAGTTGGCATTTGACCAAGATATTTCTCTCACCCAGCATGGGTATATGTAAAATGACACCCCAAAACACATTGCCCCAACTTCTCCTGAGTACGGCGATACCAGATGTGTCACACTTTTTTGCTGCCAAGGTGGGCAAAGGGGCACATATTCCAAAGTGCACCTTTTGGATTTCACCGGTCATTTTTTACACATTTTGATTGCAAAGTTCTTCTCACACATTTGGGCCCCTAAATTGCCAGGGCAGTATAACTACGCCACAAGTGACCCCATTTTGGAAAGAAGACACCCCAAGGTATTCCGTGAGGGGCATGGCAAGTTTTTAGAATTTTTTATTTTTTGTCGCAAGTTAGTGGAATATGAGACTTTGTAAGAAAAAATAAAAAAAATAAAATCATCATCATTTTCCGCTAACTTGTGACAAAAAATAAAAAGTTCTATGAACTCACTATGCCCATCAGCGAATACCTTAGGGTGTCTACTTTCCGAAATGGGGTCATTTGTGGGGGTTTTCTACTGTTTGGGCATTGTAGAACCTCAGGAATCATGACAGGTGCTCAGAAAGTCAGAGCTGCTTCAAAAAGCGGAAATTCACATTTTTGTACCATAGTTTGCAAATGCTATAACTTTTACCCAAACCATTTTTTTTTTGCCCAAACATTTTTTTTTTATCAAAGACATGTAGAACAATAAATTTGGCGAAAAATGTATATATGGATGTCGTTTTTTTTGCAAAATTTTACAGCTGAAAGTGAAAAATGTCATTTTTTTGCAAAAAAATCGTTAAATTTCGATTAATAACAAAAAAAGTAAAAATGTCAGCTGGCAATGAAATACCACCAAATGAAAGCTCTATTAGTGAGAAGAAAAGGAGGTAAAATTCATTTGGGTGGTAAGTTGCATGACCGAGCAATAAACCGCTAAAGTTGTGGAGTGCCGATTTGTAAAAAAGGGCCTGGTCACTAGGGGGGTATAAACCTGTGGTCCTTAAGTGGTTAAACCACGTTGTTAAAAAAACAAACATTGGAATGTTAGGTGATTTATGCCCTTTATGGATTAAAACCTGACTCTGCGTCAACTCTGTAATTTCCCATGGGAGTTTTGCCATGGACCCCCTCCGGCATGCCACAGTCCAGGTCCCTTGAAACAACTTTTCCATCACTATTGTGGCCAGAAAGAGTCCCTGTGGGTTTTAAAATTCGCCTGCCCATTGAAGTCAATGGCGGTTCGCGAACATTTGCGAAAATTCGTGTTCGCTATTCGCGAACGGAAAATTTTATTTTCGCAACATCTCTACTCTTCAGCTCCACCCCCAGTCTCCAGTACATGGATCACTCCTCCTCCTCTCTTCAGCCCCCCGCCAGTCTCCAGTACATGGATCACTCCTCCTCCTCTCTTCAGCCCCCGCCAGTCTCCAGTACATGGATCATTCCTTCTTCTCTCTTCAGCCCCCCCCCCCAGTCTCCAGTACATGGATCACTCCTCCTCTATTCAGCTCCCCCCCCCCAGTACATGGATCAGTCCTCCTCTCTTTAGTCTCCAGTAGATGGATCACTCCTTCTCCTCTCTTCTGCTTACCTCCCCTCGCCCCCCCTGTCTTCAGTACATGGATCATTCCTCCTCTCTTCAACTCCCCCCTAGTCTCCAGTACATGGATCACTCCTCCTCCTCCTTTCTTCAGCTCCCCCCCAGTCTCCAGTACATGGATCACTCCTCCTCCTCTCTTCAGCCCCCCCCCCAGTCTCCAGTACATGGATCACTCCTCCTCCTCCTCTCTTCAGCCCCCCGCCAGTCTCCAGTACATAGATCACTCCTCCTCCTCTCTTCAGCTCACCCCTGCCCCAGTCTCCAGTACATGGATCACTCCTCCCCCTCTCTTTAGCCCCCCCCTAGTACATGGATTACTCCTCTCTTCATCCCTCCCAGTACATGGATCGCTCCCCCCGTCTTCAGTACATGGATCACTCCTCCTCTCTTCATCTCCCCCCGTCTTCAGTACATTGATCACTTCTCCTCCTCCTCTCTTCAGCCCCCCCCCAGTAGTCTCCAGTACATGGATCAGTCCTCCTCTCTTCAGCTTCCCCCCAGTCTCCAGTACATGGATCACTCCTCCTCCTCTTTTCAGCCTCCCCCCCAGTCTCTAGTACATGGATCACTCCTCCTCTCTTCAGATCCCCCCCAGTCTCCAGTACATGGATCACTCCTCCTCCTCTCTTCAGCTCCCCCCCCAGGTCTCCAGTACATGGATCACTCCTCCTCCTCTCTTCAGCTCCCCCCCCCAGGTCTCCAGTACATGGATCACTCCTCCTCCTCTCTTCAGCTCCCCCCCTCCCAGTCTCAAGTACATGGATTACTCCTCTCTTCAGCTCACCCCTGCCCCAGTCTCCAGTACATGGATCACTCCTCCCCCTCTCTTTAGCCCCCCCTAGTACATGGATTACTCCTCTCTTCATCCCTCCCAGTACATGGATCACTCCTCCTCCTCCTCTCTTCAGCCCCCCGCCAGTCTCCAGTACATAGATCACTCCTCCTCCTCTCTTCAGCCCCCCCCCAGTCTCCAGTACATGGATCACTCCTCCTCCTCCTCTCTTCAGCCCCCCGCCAGTCTCCAGTACATAGATCACTCCTCCTCCTCTCTTCAGCTCACCCCTGCCTCAGTCTCCAGTACATGGATCACTCCTCCCCCTCTCTTTAGCCCCCCCCCTAGTACATGGATTACTCCTCTCTTCATCCCTCCCAGTACATGGATCACTCCTCCTCCTCTCTTCACTCACCCCTGCCCCAGTCTCCAGTACATGGATCACTCCTCTCTTCACTCACCCCTGCCCCAGTCTCCAGTACATAGATCACTCCTCCCCCTCTCTTTAGCCCCCCCAGTACATGGATTACTCCTCTCTTCATCCCTCCCAGTACATGGATCACTCCTCCTCTCTTCAGCCCCCCGCCAGTCTCCAGTACATAGATCAGTCCTCCTCTCTTCAGCTTCCCCTCAGTCTCTAGTACATGGATCACTCCTCTCTTCAGCTCCCCTCCCCAGTACATGGATCACTCCTCCTCTCTTCAGCCCCCCGCCAGTCTCTAGTACATGGATCAGTCCTCCTCTCTTCAGCTTCCCCCCCCAGTCTCCAGTACATGGATCACTCCTTTCTTCAGCTCCCCCCCCCAAGTACCTGGATCACTCCTCCTCTCTTCAACCCCCGCCAGTCTCCAGTACATGGATCAGTCCTCCTCTCTTCAGCTTCCCCCCAGTCTCCAGTACATGGATCACTCCTCTCTTCAGCTCCCCCCCAGTACATGGATCAGTCCTCCTCTTTTTAGTCTCCCCCCAGTCTCCAGTACATGGATCACTCCTCCTCTCTTCAGCCCCCCGCCAGTCTCCAGTACATGGATCAGTCCTCCTCTCTTGAGTTTCCCCCCAGTCTCCAGTACATGGATCATTCCTCTCTTCAGATCCCCCCCCCCCCTAGTACATGGATCAGTCCTCCTCTCTTTAGTCTCCCCCCCAGTCTCCAGTACATGGATCACTCCTCCTCCTCTCTTCTGCCCCCCCCTACATGGATCACTCCTCCTCCTTTCTTCAGCTCCCCCCCAGGTCTCCAGTACATGGATCACTCCTCCTCCTCTCTTCAGCTCCCCCCCTCCCAGTCTCAAGTACATGGATTACTCCTCCTCTCTTCAGCTCACCCCTGCCCCAGTACAGGGATCACTCCTCCTCCTCTCTTTAGCCCCCCTAGTACATGGATTACTCCTCTCTTCATCCCCCCCAGTACATGGATCACTCCTCCTCCTCCTCTCTTCAGCCCCCCACCAGTCTCCAGTACATAGATCAGTCCTCCTCTCTTCAGCTTCCCCTCAGTCTCTAGTACATGGATCACTCCTCTCTTAAGCTTCCCTCCCCAGTACATGGATCACTCCTCCTCTCTTCAGCCCCCCCCCAGTCTCCAGTACATGGATCACTCCTCCTCCTCCTCTCTTCAGCTCCCCCCCCAGTACATGGATCACTCCTCCTCTCTTCAGCCCCCCCACCAGTCTCCAGTACATAGATCAGTCCTCCTCTCTTCAGCTTCCCCTTAGTCTCTAGTACATGGATCACTCCTCTCTTCAGCTTCCCTCCCCAGTACATGGATCACTCCTCCTCTCTTCAGCCTCCCCCCAGTCTCCAGTACATGGATCACTCCTCCTCCTCTCTTCAGCCTCCCCCCCAGTCTCCAGTACATGGATCACTCCTCCCCCTCTCTTTAGCCCCCCCCCCAGTACATGGATCACTCATCTCTTCATCCCCCCCCCCAGTACATGGATCACTCCTCCACCTCTCTTCAGCCCCCGCCATTTTCAAGTACATGGATTACTCCTCTCTTCAGCTCACCCCCCCCCCCAAGTCTCCAATACATGGATCACTCCTCCTCCTCTCTTCAGCCCCCCCCCCCACCAGTCTCCAGTACATAGATCAGTCCTCCTCTCTTCAGCTTCCCCTCAGTCTCTAGTACATTGATCACTCCTCTCTTCAGCTTCCCTCCCCAGTACATGGATCACTCCTCCTCTCTTCAGCGCCCCCCCCCCAGTCTCCAGTACATGGATCACTCCTCCTCCTCCTCTCTTCAGCTCCCCCCCCAGTACATGGATCACTCCTCCTCTCTTCAGCCCCCCCACCAGTCTCCAGTACATAGATCAGTCCTCCTCTCTTCAGCTTCCCCTCAGTCTCTAGTACATGGATCACTCCTCTCTTCAGCTTCCCTCCCCAGTACATGGATCACTCCTCCTCTCTTCAGCCTCCCCCCAGTCTCCAGTACATGGATCACTCCTCCTCTCTTCAGCCCCCCCCCAGTCTCCAGTACATGGATCACTCCTCCTCCTCCTCTCTTCAGCCCCCCACCAGTCTCCAGTACATAGATCAGTCCTCCTCTCTTCAGCTTCCCCTCAGTCTCTAGTACATTGATCACTCCTCTCTTCAGCTTCCCTCCCCAGTACATGGATCACTCCTCCTCTCTTCAGCGCCCCCCCCCCCCAGTCTCCAGTACATGGATCACTCCTCCTCCTCCTCTCTTCAGCTCCCCCCCCCAGTACATGGATCACTCCTCCTCTCTTCAGCCCCCCCACCAGTCTCCAGTACATAGATCAGTCCTCCTCTCTTCAGCTTCCCCTCAGTCTCTAGTACATGGATCACTCCTCTCTTCAGCTTCCCTCCCCAGTACATGGATCACTCCTCCTCTCTTCAGCCTCCCCCCAGTCTCCAGTACATGGATCACTCCTCCTCTCTTCAGCCCCCCCCCAGTCTCCAGTACATGGATCACTCCTCCTCCTCCTCTCTTCAGCCCCCCCACCAGTCTCCAGTACATAGATCAGTCCTCCTCTCTTCAGCTTCCCCTCAGTCTCTAGTACATGGATCACTCCTCTCTTCAGCTTCCCTCCCCAGTACATGGATCACTCCTCCTCTCTTCAGCCTCCCCCCAGTCTCCAGTACATGGATCACTCCTCCTCCTCTCTTCAGCCTCCCCCCCAGTCTCCAGTACATGGATCACTCCTCCCCCTCTCTTTAGCCCCCCCCCCCAGTACATGGATCACTCATCTCTTCATCCCCCCCCCCCCAGTACATGGATCACTCCTCCACCTCTCTTCAGCCCCCCGCCATTTTCAAGTACATGGATTACTCCTCTCTTCAGCTCACCCCCCCCCCAAGTCTCCAATACATGGATCACTCCTCCTCCTCTCTTCAGCCCCCCCCCCCCACCAGTCTCCAGTACATAGATCAGTCCTCCTCTCTTCAGCTTCCCCTCAGTCTCTAGTACATGGATCACTCCTCTCTTCAGCTTCCCTCCCCAGTACATGGATCACTCCTCCTCTCTTCAGCGCCCCCCCCCCCCAGTCTCCAGTACATGGATCACTCCTCCTCCTCCTCTCTTCAGCTCCCCCCCCAGTACATGGATCACTCCTCCTCTCTTCAGCCCCCCCACCAGTCTCCAGTACATAGATCAGTCCTCCTCTCTTCAGCTTCCCCTCAGTCTCTAGTACATGGATCACTCCTCTCTTCAGCTTCCCTCCCCAGTACATGGATCACTCCTCCTCTCTTCAGCCTCCCCCAGTCTCCAGTACATGGATCACTCCTCCTCCTCTCTTCAGCTTCCCTCCCCAGTACATGGATCACTCCTCTCTTCAGCTCCCCCGTCTTCAGTACATGGATCACTCCTCCGCGCCTCTCCCCCTAACAACCTGCTCTGTGGTATCTCCTGTAAACCAGGAGGCCCCGCCCCATTGATGACGAGACTCCGCCTCTTCCGGTGACATCACACATGACGGAGCTCCTCCATTCTCGTCAGTACCGGGATTGTTCTCCCGCGGACGTTTGTCACCGGAAGTAACGAATTCCCGAACGTCGGAGAGCCCGGATCCGGCGGGAGCTGTGAGTGGTGACGTCACGTCCGGTGCTGGTGACATTTCTGTCCTGGGTTTTGGTGACCAGAGATTATCAGGAGGAGGGGGGTCCTCATCAGGGGAGATTATCAGGGGGAGGGGGGTCCTCATCAGGGGGAGGGGGGTCCTCATCAGGGGGAGGGGGGTCCTCATCAGGGGGAGATTATCAGGAGGAGGGGGGTCCTCATCAGGGGGAGATTATCAGGAGGAGGGGGGTCCTCGTCAGGGGGAGATTATCAGGAGGAGGGGGGTCCTCGTCAGGGGGAGATTATCAGGAGGAGGGGGGTCCTCGTCAGGGGGAGATTATCAGGAGGAGGGGGGTCCTCGTCAGGGGGAGATTATCAGGAGGAGGGGGGTCCTCGTCAGGGGGAGATTATCAGGAGGAGGGGGGTCCTCGTCAGGGGAGATTATCAGAAGGAGGGGGGTCCTCGTCAGGGGAGATTATCAGAAGGAGGGGGGTCCTCGTCAGGGGAGATTATCAGAAGGAGGGGGGTCCTCGTCGGGTGAGATTATCTGGGGGAGGGGTCCTCGTCGGGTGAGATTATCTGGGGGAGGGGTCCTCGTCGGGTGAGATTATCTGGGGGAGGGGGGTCCTCATCAGGGGAGATTATCTGGGGGAGGGGGGTCCTCATCAGGGGAGATTATCTGGGGGAGGGGGGTCCTCATCAGGGGAGATTATCTGGGGGAGGGGTCCTCGTCGGGTGAGATTATCTGGGGGAGGGGGGTCCTCATCAGGGGAGATTATCAGGGGGAGGGGGGTCCTCATCGGGGGAGATTATCTGGGGGAGGGGTCCTCGTCGGGGGAGATTATCTGGGGGAGGGGTCCTCGTCGGGGGAGATTATCTGGGGGAGGGGTCCTCGTCGGGGGAGATTATCTGGGGGAGGGGTCCTCGTCGGGGGAGATTATCTGGGGGAGGGGTCCTCGTCGGGGGAGATTATCTGGGGGAGGGGTCCTCGTCGGGGGAGATTATCTGGGGGAGGGGTCCTCGTCGGGGGAGATTATCTGGGGGAGGGGTCCTCGTCGGGGGAGATTATCTGGGGGAGGGGTCCTCGTCGGGGGAGATTATCTGGGGGAGGGGTCCTCGTCGGGTGAGATTATCTGGGGGAGGGGTCCTCGTCGGGTGAGATTATCTGGGGGAGGGGTCCTCGTCGGGTGAGATTATCTGGGGGAGGGGTCCTCGTCGGGTGAGATTATCTGGGGGAGGGGTCCTCGTCGGGTGAGATTATCTGGGGGAGGGGTCCTCGTCGGGTGAGATTATCTGGGGGAGGGGTCCTCGTCGGGTGAGATTATCTGGGGGAGGGGTCCTCGTCGGGTGAGATTATCTGGGGGAGGGGTCCTCGTCGGGTGAGATTATCTGGGGGAGGGGTCCTCGTCGGGTGAGATTATCTGGGGGAGGGGTCCTCGTCGGGTGAGATTATCTGGGGGAGGGGTCCTCGTCGGGTGAGATTATCTGGGGGAGGGGTCCTCGTCGGGTGAGATTATCTGGGGGAGGGGTCCTCGTCGGGTGAGATTATCTGGGGGAGGGGTCCTCGTCGGGTGAGATTATCTGGGGGAGGGGTCCTCGTCGGGTGAGATTATCTGGGGGAGGGGTCCTCGTCGGGTGAGATTATCTGGGGGAGGGGTCCTCGTCGGGTGAGATTATCTGGGGGAGGGGTCCTCGTCGGGTGAGATTATCTGGGGGAGGGGTCCTCGTCGGGTGAGATTATCTGGGGGAGGGGTCCTCGTCGGGTGAGATTATCTGGGGGAGGGGTCCTCGTCGGGTGAGATTATCAGGAGGAGGGGGGTCCTCGTCGGGGGAGATTATCAGGAGGAGGGGGGTCTTCGTCGGGGGAGTTTATCAGGAGGAGAGGGGTCTTCGTCGGGGGAGTTTATATGGAGGAGGGGGTCCTCATCTGGGGAAGGGAATCCTCATCGGGGGGAGTTTGTATGGAGGAGGGGGGGTCCTCATCGGGGGGAGTTTGTATGGAGGAGGGGGGTCCTCATCGGGGGGAGTTTGTATGGGGGAGGGGGGTCCTCATCGGGGGAGATTATCAGGAGGAGGGGGGTCTTCGTCGGGGGAGTTTATCAGGAGGAGAGGGGTCTTCGTCGGGGGAGTTTATATGGAGGAGGGGGGTCCTCATCTGGGGAAGGGAATCCTCATCGGGGGGAGTTTGTATGGAGGAGGGGGGTCCTCATCGGGGGGAGTTTGTATGGGGGAGGGGGGTCCTCATCGGGGGAGATTATCAGGAGGAGGGGGGTCTTCGTCGGGGGAGTTTATCAGGAGGAGAGGGGTCTTCGTCGGGGGAGTTTATATGGAGGAGGGGGGTCCTCATCTGGGGAAGGGAATCCTCATCGGGGGGAGTTTGTATGGAGGAGGGGGGGTCCTCATCGGGGGGAGTTTGTATGGAGGAGGGGGGGTCCTCATCGGGGGGAGTTTGTATGGAGGAGGGGGGTCCTCATCGGGGGGAGTTTGTATGGGGGAGGGGGGTCCTCATCGGGGGGAGTTTGTTTGGAGGAGGGGGGTCCTCGTCGGGGGAGATTATCAGGAGGAGGGGGGTCTTCGTCGGGGGAGTTTATCAGGAGGAGAGGGGTCTTCGTCGGGGGAGTTTATATGGAGGAGGGGGGTCCTCATCTGGGGAGGGGAATCCTCATCGGGGGGAGTTTGTATGGAGGAGGGGGGGTCCTCATCGGGGGGAGTTTGTATGGAGGAGGGGGGGTCCTCATCGGGGGGAGTTTGTATGGAGGAGGGGGGGTCCTCATCGGGGGGAGTTTGTATGGAGGAGGGGGGTCCTCATCGGGGGGAGTTTGTATGGGGGAGGGGGGTCCTCATCGGGGGGAGTTTGTATGGAGGAGGGGGGTCCTCATCGGGGGGAGTTTGTATGGAATAGGGGGGTCCTCATTTGGGGGAGGGGGTCCTCATCGGGGGGAGTTTGTATGGAGGAGGGGGGTCCTCATCTGGGGGAGGGGGGTCCTCATTGGGGGGAGTTTGTATGGAGGAGGGGGGTCCTCATCGGGGGGAGTTTGTATGGAGGAGGGGGGTCCTCATCGGGGGGAGTTTGTATGGAGGAGGGGGGTCCTCATCGGGGGGAGTTTGTATGGAGGCGGGGGGTCCTCATCTGAGGGAGGGGGGTCCTCATCGGGGGGAGTTTGTATGGAGGAGGGGGGTCCTCATCGGGGGGAGTTTGTTTGGAGGAGGGGGGTCCTCATCGGGGGGAGTTTCTCTGGGGGAGGGGGGTCCTCATCGGGGGGAGTTCTTCCGGGGGTTCACTATGAAGCTCTCTCTTTCAGTGGTGAATCTCTCGATGGCCGCTCTTTCCCTCCACTCGGACCCATTTGCTGAGGTTGGCACCTCCACTGTAAAGCCGTTTTCTCAGAGGGTGGTCCGGCATGCCCTGGCCATCATGCATCTCCTCATCACTGAGGTAAGTGTCTCCAGCTGCTCCATGACTACTCTGCTATAACCCTCACCGCGGCTGATTGCCTCCTTGCTCCACATCTTCAGGGGGATCTGGCGGGGGACATGACGTTGCGTCTGTCACTAGATCAGCGGACTGAAGACCAGAAAATTGTCATTGATCAAATCATGAAGCTGGTTCTGGGAATTCTGCACCTGCTGAACGAGGTTAGTCTGATGAGGTCATCAGTATGTGGTCAGCACAGGGTTTCCTGAAGTGCCATATTGCTGTGCTGCCAGTATTGGGAGTCGTGCACATGGAGTCAGGGCATGTAATACATGGGATCCATGGTGCCACCCTTTGATATAGACCACGCAGGAAGCCTTCTGCGGGGCAAAGTCCACCCCGGTGACAGGCCCCATGAGGTGCTCCTGCAGCACGTTCCGTATACACTAGTGCTCCTCACTCACACTCCGTGGTTATTCATGGGGGATGCTATCAGCAGAGGTAGGCAACCTCTGGCCCTCCAGCTGTTGTAAAACTACAACTCCCAGCATGCATACTTGCTCTGCTCTTCTCAGAGCGCTCAAGGTAATGAATAGAGCATGCTGGGAATTGTAGTTTCACAACAACCGAAGGTTGCTAACCCCTGCGAAATCCTGGCTGCATTAAGACTCGTGCACACGGATACCCCGATAATAGAACTGTCCTATCCTATATAGATGTAACTGCTCTGGACCTTCTCATGGTCTGATGGTGGATGTGTCCTGATGTATAGATGTGTACTGCTCTGGACCTCCTCATGGTGGATGTGTCCTGATGTATAGATGTTTACTGCTCTGGACCTTCTTATGGTCTGATGGTGGATGTGTCCTGATGTATAGATGTTTACTGTTCTGGACCTTCTTATGGTCTGATGGTGGATGTGTCCTGATGTATAGATGTTTACTGCTCTGGTCCTTCTCATGGTCTGATGGTGGATGTGTCCTGATGTATAGATGTTTACTGCTCTGGACCTTCTCATGGTGGATGTGTCCTGATGTATAGATGTTTACTGCTCTTGACCTTCTCATGGCGGATGTGTCCTGATGTATAGATGTTTACTGCGCTGGTCCTTCTCATGGTTCGATGGTGGATGTGTCCTGATGTATAGATGTTTACTGCTCTGGACCTTCTCATGGCGGATGTGTCCTGATGTATAGATGTTTACTGCTCTTGACCTTCTCATGGCGGATGTGTCCTGATGTATAGATGTTTACTGCGCTGGTCCTTCTCATGGTTCGATGGTGGATGTGTCCTGATGTATAGATGTTTACTGCTCTGGACCTTCTCATGGCGGATGTGTCCTGATGTATAGATGTTTACTGCTCTTGACCTTCTCATGGCGGATGTGTCCTGATGTATAGATGTTTACTGCGCTGGTCCTTCTCATGGTTCGATGGTGGATGTGTCCTGATGTATAGATGTTTACTGCTCTGGACCTTCTCATGGCGGATGTGTCCTGATGTATAGATGTTTACTGCTCTTGACCTTCTCATGGCGGATGTGTCCTGATGTATAGATGTTTACTGCGCTGGTCCTTCTCATGGTTCGATGGTGGATGTGTCCTGATGTATAGATGTTTACTGCTCTGGACCTTCTCATGGTGGATGTGTCCTGATGTATAGATGTTTACTGCTCTTGACCTTCTCATGGCGGATGTGTCCTGATGTATAGATGTTTACTGCGCTGGTCCTTCTCATGGTTCGATGGTGGATGTGTCCTGATGTATAGATGTTTACTGCTCTGGACCTTCTCATGGCGGATGTGTCCTGATGTATAGATGTTTACTGCTCTTGACCTTCTCATGGCGGATGTGTCCTGATGTATAGATGTTTACTGCGCTGGTCCTTCTCATGGTTCGATGGTGGATGTGTCCTGATGTATAGATGTTTACTGCTCTGGACCTTCTCATGGCGGATGTGTCCTGATGTATAGATGTTTACTGCTCTTGACCTTCTCATGGCGGATGTGTCCTGATGTATAGATGTTTACTGCGCTGGTCCTTCTCATGGTTCGATGGTGGATGTGTCCTGATGTATAGATGTTTACTGCGCTGGTCCTTCTCATGGTTCGATGGTGGATGTGTCCTGATGTATAGATGTTTACTGCGCTGGTCCTTCTCATGGTTCGATGGTGGATGTGTCCTGATGTATAGATGTTTACTGCTCTGGTCCTTCTCATGGTCCGATGGTGGATGTGTCCTGATGTATAGATGTTTACTGCTCTGGTCCTTCTCATGGTCCGATGGTCCATGTGGGTCCTTTTGGCAGTGGTGTTTTCTGCCTCTGAACACTTACCTGTCGTGTTGTCCACTGCTGGCTGCTTTCTTCCCCTTTGTTGCTAGGCCTGTTGGAGACTCCGGTTTCTCCGTGTCTTGGAGGAATAGGTTGTCTTCACCTTCTGCCGCCATATTGCAGGGACCGTTAGGGTTAGTAGGGCCCTGGTTCGAAAGGGCGACTCATATAGTCGGGATGTCAGGGATAGGATTTAGGGATGCTTTGTTGGTTTCCAGCTCCCTTTTCTTTGTTTTCAGGCTTAGCTGCTACCTTATTGTCTCTCCTTTGTACGGTGGGGGGTTTCCTCCACTCCCCACCGAGATGCTCTGCTGTACAATAGGTAGTACTGGAGCCATCATACATGAGAGATGCTGTTTGTGAACACAGCACCAGAATGTCAGTGGCAGGAACAGCCCGTGCCCCCTGTTTACATGTGAGTCCGTGATGCATGTGAGTCCATGGGACAGCCTTGGCCTCAGTGGACATGTGTTTTTGACATGGATGTTCTGGGGGCTAACAGTGGTATTGAGCTTGTTCCACAACACTTTAATAACAGGCCGGTTTTGTGCATTCTGCTTGTTGATGGTTTCCAGGCTCTGTAATGTGTTTCCCATGTTTCAGGGCCCCGTGTCTCATGAACAAGCTGTGAACTTGTCAGATGAAGACTGGACGCATCTCGAGAGAGAGCAGCGGGAGCTGTACGGCAACCTCCTGACCGAGAATGAGCAGACCCTGCAGGGCATGGGTAATGACTGCGACTCATCACCAGGCATGAATAGAGCCCATCCCCCGGTTTGCGGTAACTGTCCTCTACCTTTCCCACACATTAGTCAGCAGGTGGCGCTATCATGATGGTGATCAGGTAGTAAAGATCTCTGCAGGTTAGAAGACAAAAGCTGATTGGCTGAGACAGCGGCACGGCAATAACTCCCACTTGTATCTATGTGTGCGGGGCCCGGCCCTACTGGGTACTCGCCGGCCCGGCCCTACTGGGTACTCGCCGGCCCCAGGCCTACTGGGTACTCGCCGGCCCCAGGCCTACTGGGTACTCGCCGGCCCCAGGCCTACTGGGTACTCGCCGGCCCCAGGCCTACTGGGTACTCGCCGGCCCGGGCCTACTCGCAGCTAGACGTAGTCAGAAATCATAGGCAAAGTTGTATTAATTGTGCCTAACTTGCCAAGGGGGTGTGGCCTCATGTGCAATATCGCCTCAGAATTCTGGCATATAATGTAGGCCATCAATTATAGATTTTTTTTTTTTTTAACTAGAATTTTTTCCATAAAAGGTAGGAACTAGGGATCGACCGATTATCGGATTTACCGATATTATCGGCCGATATTCAGGATTTTGAACGTTATCGGTATCGGCATTTATTTTGCCGATATTCCGATAACGTCCTGGGAACACAGATCGCGCTGCTGACAGCGCTCTCCGTGTTCCCTCAGCAGCAGCACAGGGGAGAAGGAGCAGTGTCTCCTCCCCCTGTGCTGTTGCTGCCGCTCCAGCCAATGGGAGGACAGGGGACAAGAGGAGGGGAGGAGCTATGGCCACTGCGCCACCAATGAAGCTTAACCTCACATTAATTCATATACAGGAGGCGGGAGCTGGCTGCGCAGTATCACATAGCCGGCTCCCGGCCTCTATGAGCTGTAGCTGCGATCTGCGGTAGTTAACTCCTCAGGTGCCGCGGATCGCAGCTATTGCTCATAGAGGTCGGGAGCCGGCTATGTGATCCTGCAGCCAGCTCCCGCCTCCTGTATATGAATAAATTTGAGATTAAGCTTCATTGGTGGCGCAGTGCGCCCCCCCCCAAGCCCCCCAGTATCAGACATTGGTGGCGCAGTGCGCCCCCCCTCCCCCCCCCCAATATTAGGCATTGGTGGCGGAGTGCGCCTCCCCCCCAAGCCCCCCCAGTATTAAGCATTGGTGGCGCAGTGCGCCCCCCCCCCCAGTATTAAGCAGTGGTGCGCCCCCCCCTCCCCCCCCCACCCCAGTCGCAGTGCGTCCCCCCACAGGATTCCCTCTCCCCTGCTCCTCCGATCGGAGCCCCAGCAGTTGCTGGGGCTCCGATCGGTTACCATGGCAGCCAGGACGCTATTGAAGCCCTGGCTGTCATGGTAAGCTCCATGCTGCTGTGTGCACAAAGCACACAGCAGCAGGGACAGTGTGAGCTCCTATTCACCCTGATAGATCTCTATCAGGGTGAATAGGACAAGGGTTCTAGTCCCTAAGGGGGCTAAAAGTTAGTTTAAAAAAAAAAAGTAATAAAAACACCAAAATATTAAATATAAATGAAAAAGAAAGATTTACAAAAAAAATAAATACACATTAACAAACATTAATTTTCAGCAGATTTGTGGGAATTTAATA
Source organism: Bufo gargarizans (assembly GCF_014858855.1). Classification (NCBI taxonomy): domain Eukaryota; kingdom Metazoa; phylum Chordata; class Amphibia; order Anura; family Bufonidae; genus Bufo; species Bufo gargarizans. The sequence goes on along the minus strand of NC_058082.1, from coordinate 567,093,168 downwards.
TTTTTTTTCAAAAATGAAAATTCCCAGAATATCGGTATAAATTATCGGCTATCGGCCTGAAAGTTCACAAATTATCGGTATCGGCCCTAAAAAATCAATATCGGTCGATCCCTAGTAGGAACTAGTGTTAGGGACCACTCATGAAGGCGACCTTGACGTGGTGAGTGGCTTATTACGCTTTGGCCAAAATGTACACCAATGCCTTATTCAACATCCAGCATAGAGGCAGGGCAGAGCGCTGGGTGCAGAGTGCGATTGCATTTGTGTTTTTACATTATTATTTTTTATTTGGGCTGACACCATTTTGAGGCACATAATTTTTACTTTTTTGGGGCTGGTAATGTTAAAAAACATCCCGTAAGGTATATTTGCCCTTTAAATTTGCAGCGTTTCTGGCGTGGCATAGCTAGCGTGGTACTGCTGCGGGTCAGTCCAATTAATGTTGTCTGCGGGAGGTTTCACTGGGACCATTGTGCGCTACACGGAGTTGAGGAACAGAGAAGAAAACCATTTTCGTGTCTTTTCTGTATAAGTTGTCCGGCTTTACAAGTAATATGAAAAATAATGGCTTTTAATATTTTTAAAACTTTTAAAGGCGTTTTCAGCCCTTTTTTTTTTTCACTGATGACCTATCCTCTGGGCACCAGGGACCCCCGCCGACCGCGGCTCTCCGGACAGCGCTGTGCGTTGCCTAGGCCATGTGACCGATGAATGTGATGTCACTGGCCTAGGGTGTCCTGGGCTACAGAGGATCCGTCATCACTATATATACTACATAAACAGCAGCCAGATGATGGGCCGGGTGGAGTTCACACAGTTGGGGCCATATATGTTTGGACACTGACACAAATTGTGTTTTTATTACCTGTTTACTAAAACATATTCACGTTATAGTTTATATAATGGACATAAAGTCCAGACCTTTAGCTTTCATGTCAGGGCATCCACATTCACATTGGATGAAGGGTTTAGGAGCTTCAGCTCCGTTACATGTGATGCCCTGTTTTTAAAGGGACCAAAAGTAATTGGGTAATTGACTCGGGGGCCGTCTCATGGGTGGCTGTGGGCAGTTCCTTCAGTATTTCCTTCTCAATTAAGCACATAAAAGGCCTGGAGTTGATTTGAGGTGCGGTGCTTGCATTTTGAAGATTTTGCTGAGCAGTAAACATGCGGTCAGAGGAGCTCTCCGTGCAGGTGACACAAGCCGTCCTTCATCTGCGAAAACAGAAGAAACCCGTCCGAGAAGTTGCTGCACTATCAGGAGCGGCAAAATCTACAGTTTGCTACATCCTGAGAAAGAAAGAAAGCGCTGGTGACCTCAACCATGCAAGAAGACCTGGACGCCCACGAAGACACCAGTGGTGGATGATGTCAGAATAATTACCATGGTGAAGAGAAGCCCCTTCACAACAGCCGACCAAGTGACCCCACTCTCCAGGATACAGGCGTATCAATATCCAAATCTACCATAGAGAGAAGACTGCATGAACGTAATACAGAGGGGTCACTGCGCGGTGCAGCCACTCATCAGCCTCAAGGATAAGAAGGCTGGATCGGACTGTGCTCAAAAACATCTTCAAAAACCAGCACACTTCTGAAAGAACATTCTGTGGACGGATGAAACCAAGATCAACCTCTACCAGAATGATGGAAATAAAAAAGTATGGCGAAGGCTCGGTACAGCTCATGATCCAAAGCATACCGCATCATCTGTAGAACCACGGTGGAGGCAGGGTGATGCTCGGGCATGCATGGCTGCTGGTGGCCCCGGGGCCCTAGTGTTTATTGACCATGTGACACAGGACAGAAGCAGCCGGATGAATTCTGGGGTCTTCAGAGACAGACTGTGCGCTCAGATCCAACCAAACTGATTGGTCGGCGTTCATAATACAGACGGACAATGACCCGAAACATAAAGCCGAAGCAACCCCGGAGTTTATTGAAGAAGTGGAATATTCTAGAACGGCCGAGTCACCGGATCTGAACCCAATAGAGCATTTCACTGGTCACAGACTAAACTTCAGACAGAAAGGCCTGAAAACCGCGGCAGTAAAGGCCGAGCATTAAAGAGGAGGAAAGAGCGTCCGGTGATGTCCGTGAGGTCAAGACTTCAGGCAGTCACTGCCAACAAAGGGTTACAACCAAGTATTAGAAATTATTATTTTATTTACAATTATTGTATTTGTCCAATAACTTTTGAGCCCCTGAAATGAAGGGATTGAGTTTAAAAAACGCTTTAGTTCCTCACATTTTTTTGCAATCATTTTGTTCAACCGACTGAACTAAAGCTGAAAGTCTGAACTTCACCGGCGTTTGACTCCATTGTGGTGACGAACAGAGATTAGGAAAACGTCTCTGTCCGAATATATATGGACCTAACTGTAGATCTAAAATAAACAAATAAATATTCCATAATGTAATAAAATTATAAAAAGATCTAAAAAATACAAATGCATCAATGATGATGTCACTGTTGGTACCAGCATGGCTCCCATCAAAGTAAGACTCCCACAAAATGTTTCTTCTCTGAGCTGCTAGAAAGGTCCATGATGTCATCTGTGGAGGATGGAATCTTCTTACCACTGACTGTATTTGTACGTTATAACCTCCCTTCTGATCCTCAGCTGTGATCGCCTCATGTGTGGACAGGACGCCAGTGTTGGCCTCCTAGGGATAAGTAGAGATGTAAGTGACTTTCTGTCTGGTGTCAGTTGGAGGTCGGTCACATGACACAGCTGAGGATCAGAAGGGAGGAGATAACTCACAAGTACAGTCACTGGGGAGAGGAGTATCCTCACTATAGTTCACATCGTGCACCTTTCTAACAGCTCAGAGAATAGAATATCGTGTGGGAGTGCTTCTTTACTAGCGGGCAGTGCGTGCGAGGGCCCCGCGTTGGCAGCTGATTGGACCAGGACCCTGCATTGTATTGTTATATTACATTGATCTGTTGGTTTATAGATTTAATTCACGGCTGGTCTCAATGTGTTTTTACCACCTTTACAAAATAAAGCTTTATGAACACTCGCTCTTTACCCTAATTACATGGGGGTCGGATGGGAGCAGAGCCTAGAGCGTGACTGAGGCATCTAGGGGGTGATGGTGCTGTGGTCCGGGGCAGTGTAACAGCGCAGCCACCCGCAGTATAAGGTCCAGCCTGAGGCCCAGTGATCAGGTCTAGGGTGAGGCTCGGGGTGCATGCAGCTCCCTCCCGGAGTGATGTGCTCCCGCTGTGCAGGTTGGTCCAGATGTTATAATGTGGGATCTTTTTTTGGGCAGGGTCCTTCAATGTCAAAATGGAGACTGCGCTGGGAATGGGGCAGAAGGAAACTCCTCCAACCAGTGTGTCTGCCAGCGGCCAAGATGGAAAGTCCGATGCCTGCAGCGATGCCCCGGCCGATCCCGCCAGAAGTCCATTGCCTGATTCCTACCACCCCAACACCTTCTTAAGTCCTGGGAGCGATTGCAGCCGTTCCTTCCATGAAACATCTGGCCGTACAAGCGCGCATGGAGTGCCTTCTTCAGCTTCCCTCGGTGCCTTCCAGAGAACATGCCCCAACCCCTGCAAGGATCCCTATGTGACTGTATTTCCAGAGGCCTCAGGTGCCAACAGCTACAGTGAGGCCTATGCCAGTAGCTCCACTGACGACTTTACAGGTGGGTAGATGGCTTTCAGGCAGTATCTCTAGAGCTGGCAGTGCAGCCTGGCGGGTGGGGATAGCCCTCATCTTGGGGTCCATTGGGCAGATACATGTGTAGTTAAAGGGGTTGTCTGACTGACTCCATGTCAGATCCGAGGGGGTCTGACTCCTGCCCCCCCCCCCCCCCATGAGCTGTTTGACGAGGCTACTTACGTCACATGTTCACTGGTCACGTGACGTAGGCGGAGCACAGTCTCTGTTGCAGTGACTGGACCTCAGCTGCCATCTGATGATGCTCACCTGCCACGGGTCCGACATCCTGAATATGGCCCAGCGATTTCAGAATCTCCGGAAACCCATTTAGTAACCTGGATGGCTTTTTCTATGAGCATTTTAGGGAACGCTGCTCTTTATTATTAGGAAAGTTTGTAGGAGTCCGGGGCCCCTGTATCTGCCTTCATGCTGCTGTCCTCGTAGGGCTCCTATGAGGGGCCGGTGTGGAGCTTCTAGTTTCTGCTCCGCTCCCCCGACACGTAAATACTTGTATTCCCCATAACAATTAGTGCTCGAGCACCTTTCTTCCTCTGTTAACACTCCCGGAAAAATCTGACTAAATTGATAACGGAGTGTTCCATCCGCCTTGCCAATGAGTTGTGTCCTGCGCGGTCCCTCCCGGTGTGTAGTCCGCAATGGCGACATAATAGTGTGCCAGGAACCACCACACTGACGGGAACTGAATTCCTCCATTTCCAGGGAGAATAGCGCAGGGACCCTGAAAAACGTGACTGCCCTAGATATACCCTGAGCCCAAAACCTCGCCCTGTAAACCCAGGGCCGGTGCACAGAAATGATGGCCGCATCCGATATTTGTCTTATTCTGAGCCACCACAGCTCTCTCCACCTGCACACAGAGTGCATTCCACGGCAGGCGGTGGCTGGATGGGAGTTAGGCAGTCAGCAGCTCCTCTTTAATTTTCTAAAAAAGGTAAATGAAAAGTTCTGCTTGCTGTCAGTGAATGAACAGAGCCTATTGGTTACGGATGAAGTGCTTTTGGGTCTGGCTTCTCGGCGACACTTCCTTTAATCGCAGTGGTGTCGGCCGTGGAATGTAGTGTCGCAGCATGTCGTATAGCGGCACCATTGAAATCCATGACATGAAATGTTGCGCCAACAGTGTTGCCGTAGCCTTCAGGGGGGTCCTCACAGTGAAGAACCTGAACACCTTAGGCTGGTTTTACACGGTGGTTGCGGGAACATGCGCGAGTGCAAAACATTGTAATGCGTTTTGCACGCGCGTGAGAAAAATCGCCATGTTTGGTACCCAGACCCGAACCCAGACTTCTTCACAGAAGTTCAGGCTTGAGATCGGTGTTCTGTAGATTGTATTATTTTCCCTTATAACATGGTTATAAAGGAAATAATAGCATTGTGAATACAGAATGCATAGTACAATAGCGCTGGAGGGGTTAAAAAATAATAATTTAACTCGCCTTAATCCACTTGATCGCGCAGCCCGGCTTCTCTTCTGACGTCTGCTTTGCTGTGCACAGGAATAGGACCTTTTGATGATGTCACTGTGCTCATCACATGGTCCATCACCATGGTGATGAACCATGTGATTGGATCATGTGATGTGACGTCACCACAGGTCCTTTAGCCGGCAGCTCAGCATTACAGAAGACAGAGATCGGCAACTACGCGATCAAGTGGACTCGGTGAGTAATTATTATTTTTTTAACCCCTCCAGCGCTATTGTACTAAGCATTCTGTATTCAGAATGCTATTATTTTCCCTTATAACCATGTTATAAGGGAAAATAATACAGATTGGGTCCCCAGCCCGATCATCTTCTTGCAACCATGCGTGAAAATCACACAGCATCCGCACTTGATTGCGATTTTCACGCGGCCCCATTCACTTCTATGGGGCCTGCATTGCGTGAAAAACGCAGAATATAGAGCTTGCTGCGATTTTCTCGTAACGCCCAAGTGATGCGTGAAAATCACTGCTCGTGCACAGCCCCATAGAAATGAATGGGTCCGGATTCAGTGCGTGTGCAATGTGTTCACCTCATGCATTGCACCCGCGTGGAAAACTGGCCCGTGTGAAAGGGGCCTTAGGGTCTGCTGCCTCACCTTCATCGTCTTATGACAAGGGTCTTAACCCTTCATTTACCATTGAAGCATTCACTTGCTTTGCGTTGTAGTTTTCAGGGTGCATAAATGCTGAGTTGCTGTGGTCGCTAGCAGCAGATTAACCCCTTAGATGCCAGCATCGGTATCAGCCGTGACGAGCGATGTAATCGGATGTTCGTAGATGACTCTTGTACAAAGATTGGGTCAAAGTAGCGCATGCTGCAAGTTCTTCCATCATTGCAGGATATTGGACCGTTGGCTATAATGAGCGTTCAGTACATGTCTGAGTAGGAAGCGATCGGCAGTACTGCCCACTTACTGTGCCAGCTAGACTTACCCACTTACACTGCAGGAACAATGCCCGCTCAGTTTGGTCGCACCATGCCACCAGCTAGTTACCATTTCAGGGAAGAAGCAGAAATAGAGCAGGCAATAATAAAAAGCTTGAAGAAAAAAGGGGGGGTGAGCACTCGCCGCACTTGGACCATAGGATATTGTGATCAATTAAATATTTATTAGGACCTAATTGAATCCAATAATATTCACATAAAATTTGCATAAAATTATGACGTACACATCAAATTATACCATTCACAACCACTAAAATACAATTGGTACCAATAATTAAATACTAATCGGGGTTGGAGCACCTGATATTGATGCCACAGTCCTCTGGATATTAAATATTGCAATTGATTATGCAAAATCCACTCTTGGTACTTATAGTACCACAAACCGCATCCGAGTGTCCAAGCAAGGGCCGCCTTGAATACTTAGATTGCCGCAAACCACTGATCAGATACCAGTGTCCCACAAATAACCCCACCGGGTCACGTTGTATATGCTGGTATGATTGGTGAACTTAAAAGTCCTTCCGTGGGTATTTGCAGCAGACAATAGGGCCGCTCAGAGTGATAGAGCTGTTACGTGCACAATTCGGTGGTGTAAATACCTACCTGGTTCCTCTTGTCAGCTCCCGCTGGTGTGTCTCAAGATCCTCCACGAGAGGCGAGCTGCGCCGGCCGCTTCGGCGTCGACCGTCTCGTACTAATGACGCCACACTATCGCGGGACTAGGCAGGCAGGGATAGTACCTTATTCGTAGCGTCCAAAGCTCAATATTGTAGCGGTCCTTAAAGGGAACCTGTCACCTGGATTTTGGGCTGAGGACATGGGCTGCTAGATGGCCGCTAGCACATCCGCAATACCCCGTCCCCATAGCTCTGTGTGCTTTTATTGTGGGAAAAAAACTGATACATATGCAAATTAACCTGAGATGAGTCCTGTATGCGAGATGAGTCAGGGACAGGACTCATCTCAGGTGAATTTGCATATGTATCAAATCATTTTTTTGACACAATAAAAGCACACAGAGCTATGGGGACTGGGTATTGCGGATGTGCTAGCGGCCATCTAGCAACCCATGTCCTCAGCTCTATACCCAAAATCCCGGTGACAGGTTCCCTTTAAGGTTAGAAAGTTTTTCTCCTTTTTATCGCATGGCCATGCAATGAAGATCCAATAGGTTAGGTGGGCGCTTTTCTTCCTCTCACCAGCTTGTCCGGTCCCCTCTGCTTTCCTCCCCCATTACCCGCTGGGCAGGCCCATTTCCAGCTCGAGAAGAGCCATAGGACTGGGACCAGCACCGAGCGGCATAGGCGGGGGAATCAGGAGGCGACTGATGCTCAGTTTTTACTTTAACGTTGTCTGACCCAATTATGCTTCTTTATGTGATACTGCCCCTTTGGGAAGCAGAATGCCCGCATGAATCCCTGCCACCCTGGCTTCCATCAGTGTCTGATTCATAGACTGGTGGCGTGGTACTGTGGAAACGTGACCCTGGGCCAGGGGCTGCTCCTAAGACTGGTCCAGCAGTCCTTTGTGACTGAGACCTCCTGGTATGTTGGCCCTGTGTCAGTCCACAGACCGTGGCCATGTTGTTTGACTTCTAGATTTACACACAATGGAATGAAGCCCATCACAAGGAATACCAAGGATTTCCTTTGCTATGATGAGACCCAAGGCTGGCCAAGACTAACCCTGATTGGGCTCTGCTATGTTAGCCTGGCCTCATAGACCTCAGATTTGCCTCTCTGAATAGAAAAGGCCGGCATTCACTGGAGGAGACGCAATACGTGCGTTCTGAAGACCCGCAGAAGATTCTTCCCTTCTCTGGGTCAGATCCAGAAGAGGATTACTCGGTGAGTGTGGCTAGTATTAACTGAATAGGGCTAGCAGAGATGTCCTGCCCTGGGCCTCTTCCTGCTCACATGTGCAGATAGAGCTCAAGCCCCCCATACTCGTATAGTCTACAATCTAATGTGTGGGGCGCTCCCATCTCTTCCCCCAGCAGATGGGCGTCTTCCTGCTCACATGTGCAGATAGAGCTCAAGCCCCCCATACTCGTATAGTCTACAATCTAATGTGTGGGGCGCTCCCATCTCTCCCCCAGCAGATGAAAACTCTTTTGCTCAATCTTTGCTGCTCGCCCGATCAGCAGCTCTTTTCTCTCACCCCATTAACAACACCTAAATACTTAGTATAATCGGAGAGCGCTCCAGATGATACGATGAAGTAATTTGTGAGTTTTATTCAGCCGGACATGATGCACAACAAATTATGGCAACGTCTCGGGCTAAACGGTAGCCCTTCATCAGGCCTAGTTATGCCCACGTGGAAAGAGCGCCGGCAGGTTCACCAAACGTGTATGGGGGAGTCGTGGGAGAGAGATATCAGCTATTGAATGTCTATGGGCGGCTTTAATGCCTTTGGGTGGAGCAGTCACTCTCCCCTCGGTGAGCGCCACGTCTCTCCCACTTTTATAGTCATTGATAGAGTCCACATTGAGCACCACCACATTACTCGAGTCTCCTAGTCCACTACTACGGTCAGGAGATGCCGATGTAGCAGTGCCGGCTTTGATTGGATTTACTCTCCCTGTAGCAGATTTCTAGCTGAAAAGAGGTCATATTTGGTGGCAGATTTCTAAATTGGAGAAGGTTTTAGCAGAGTTTTTACAAGTATTCGATTTGAGGTTTTTCTGCTTCCCATTGACTTCTATGAAATCCCTAATCAAATCGGCTTCCAAGTAACATGGAGTTTTTGACATGAAAGTGACTATTGGGGAGCTTTCAATCTGAATAGGGTTAACCCTAACGCCTGCTGCTGAATCAGTGGCAGAGTTTAGCCATGTGAACATACCCAATGTGTCCCTCAGTCAGAAATCACCAGACCATTGAACAGAGGTCGCCCCTATTAAGCAATGCCCATCAGTAGTCTTGGGGTCTTCTAGTACAGAAGATAAAAGGCTGACGGCTGCTTCTCCTCCTTCACCCATGCTGCTCCTCTAGTTTAGACCTTTTTAGAAGATATAAATTAGTGGAAGTAAAGTCTTTATTTTTCTGATTTTCTCTGTGTTTCAGTAGAAAACATGCACATTATTCATATCAAGCAGGAAAGATCCCTCCCCGACCTCCTACCGCAAAGTAAGGCTGTGGACCGCGATGTCTGTGCTGAGAATCTGTGTGGTGAGCAATCAGTCAAACAAGAGGAACTACGTGGCTTTGCTGGTGGGACATTAATGGTTTCACACGGGAGCATCAACACTAAACACACTTCTAGAATTACAACCCTCAATGAACAAGTGAAGATCCTTCTCAGCAAGTCCATGAAGAAACGTCCGACGAAGAAGCGTTTCCAATGTCCGAGATGCGAAAAGAGCTTCCACTGTCAGTCGCACCTCATTATGCATCAGAGGGTGCACACTCGAGAGAGGCCGTATGTGTGCGAGTGTGGAAAGACCTTCACCCAGAGTTCTAGCCTGTTCAGACACCAGAGAGCCCATCGGGGTGAGCGACCTTACATTTGCCCTGACTGTGGGAAAACATTCACCCAGAGCTCCTATCTTCAAATTCACCAAAGAACACATACAGGAGAAAGACCCTACGCCTGTGGATATTGTGGCAAGTGTTTCCGTGTCAACTACACACTTGTCAGGCACCAAAGAGTTCACGTGGGGGAAAATCCATATATACAGTTGCAAAAAAAAGTATGTGAACCCTTTGGAATGAGATGGACTTCTACACAAATTGGTCATAAAATGTGATCTGATCTTCATCTAAGTCGCAACAATAGACAATTACAGTCTGCTTACACTAATAACACAAAGAGTTAAATGTTACCATGTTTTTATTGAACACACCATGTAAACATTCACAGTGCAGGTGGAAAAAGTATGTGAACCCCTAGACTAATGACATCTCCAAGAGCTAATTGGAGTGAGGTGTCGGCCAACTGGAGTCCAATCAATGAGATGAGATTGGAGGTGTTGGTTACAGCTGCCCTGCCCTATAAAACACACACCAGTTCTGGGTTTGCTTTTCACAAGAAGCATTGCCTGATGTGATTGATGCCTCGCACAAAAGAGCTCTCAGAAGACCTACGATTAAGAATTGCTGACTTGCATAAAGCTGTAAAGGGTTATAAAAGTGTCTCCAAAAGCCTTGCTGTTCATCAGTCCACGGTAAGACAAATTGTCTATAAATGGAGACAGTTCAGCACTGCTGCTACTCTCCCTAGGAGCGGCCGTCCTGTAAAGATGACTGCGAGAGCGCAGCGCAGACTGCTCAATGAGGTGAAGAAGAATCCTAGAGTGTCAGCTAAAGACTTACAAAAGTCTCTGGCATATGCCAACATCCCTGTTAGCGAATCTACGATACATAAAACACTAAACAAGAATGGATTTCATGGGAGGATACCACAGAGGAAGCCACTGCTGTCCAAAAAAACATTGCTGCACGTTTACAGTTTGCACAAGAGCACCTGGATGTTCCACAGCAGCACTGGCAAAATATTCTGTGGACAGATGAAACCAAAGTTGAGTTGTTTGGAAGAAACACACAACACTATGTGTGGAGAAAAAGAGGCACAGCACACCAACCTCAAAACCTCATCCCAACTGTGAGGTATGGTGGGGGGGCATCATGGTTTGGGGCTGCTTTGCTGAGTCAGGGCCTGGACGGATTGCTATCATCGAAGGAAAAATGAATTCCCAAGTTTATCAAGACATTTTGCAGGAGAACTTAAGGCCATCTGTCCACCAGCTGAAGCTCAACAGAAGATGGTGCTGCAACAGGACAACGACCCAAAGCATAGAAGTAAATCAACAACAGAACGGCTTAAACAGAAGAAAATCCGCCTTCTGGAGCGGCCCAGTCAGAGTCCTGACCTCAACCCGATGGAGATGCTGCGGCAGGACCTCAAGAAAGCGATTCACACCAGACATCCCAAGAATATTGCTGAACTGAAACCGTTCTGTAAAGAGGAATGGCCAAGAATTTCTCCTGACCGTTGTGCACGTCTGATCTGCAACTACAGGGAACGTTTGGTGGAAGGAGGTTCAACCAGTTATTAAATCCAAGGGTTCACATACTTTTTCCACCTGCACTGTGAATGTTTACATGGTGTGTTCAATAAAAACATAGTAACAGTTAATTCTTTGTGTGTTATTAGTTTAAGCCGACTGTGATTGTCTATTGTTGTGACTGAGATGAAGATCAGATCACATTTTATGATCCATTTGTGCAGAAATCCATATCATTCCAAAGGGTTCACATACTTTTCTTGCAACTGTATGTGGCAAATGTGGTAAAAGTTTTAGCCAGAGTTCCTATCTGTACATTCATCAGAAGAAGCACACCGAGGAAAGGCCGTTCACTTGTAATCAGTGCGGAAAAAGCTTCAAAGTCAACTCCTCTTTACTCCGACATCACAGACTTCATCTAGTGGAAGCCAGTGAGTGTCCACACAGCTAGAAAGTGTGCGGCTCCTGGGGGAGGACTCCAGAAATGTGACTAGTATTCATGTACATAGAATTTTATTATATATCGAATGTTGGTGCTCATGCCCTTTGTAAGATGAATAGAAGATATTTCAACCTGGAAAACTGTTTATCTGTTTTGTATGAAAAGGTTTAGAAGAAATGCCGACGGCTCCTTATTCTGTAGTCATCGGATTTAAGGGTGGATTACATTATTTTACTATGTAAATCTCGGGAGTTCTCCTCATGTGGGTGGGTGATGGGTACGAGATCTCCTCATGTGGGTGGGTGATGGGTACTAACAAAGCGTTGTTCCATGGGTGCTTAAAAAGTCTCAAACCATGGTCTTGTGGGTCTTGTGACTTTTTTATTTTTTGACCTAGTGCTGTTCGTAAATGACCCCCACGGTTTCTGCTTTTTATCCTACAATATAGAACTTGCTTCTTTCTGCAAATTAGTGTTTTGTGAGCCTTTGCGCTTCTTGTCCTGTTTGTCCAGGCACCTTTCAGTGCATTAAACGGCAAGACCTGTGATATGTTAAATTGGAACCTGCATTCCCTATGTACTTTACAAAGCCACAAACGATCTTCTCAAACTCCTGTGACGTCACACAATGCACAAGACATGCAGAGAAAACCATAAGCGTATAGGGAAACCTCCACCAATCACTAGTGCTCCTGACTGTAAGGAGTGCTCTAGGCATGCATATCACTAGCTGGAGCCGCCGTTTACACTGCATTCTAGGTTATTTAGCAGAAGGTGAAGTCAAGGACCAGGTAATACATGTCCGTACTAGGGGCTGGTGCTACCACCACGTGTCTAAAGCGGACAGGAGGCAGGGCACTTTAGTTTCCACCATTTAACAGTTTTTCCGTTAGTGGCCTTATGGTTTTTACTGTTTCAGGAGAATCTATGACCTTTAGTCAGATTAATCAGTAATGGTCTCCCACTGATGTCCAACCACAGAATGTTGGTGTGGAATTTGTGCCAGAATTGAGAACACTGAGATGTCCCAAAATTCTGTTGGATGCAAAATTTCTTCTGTCACCATCTGTAAACCGATGCTTTGACTGAAAGGTTGACCGAGACCTAATTAATAACCTTCATTGCGGCAGTTTGAGACGTGACGAGAGACTCCATTGGTGGTGCCAACTCGTAATGCATCAGCAAGTGCAAACCAGGGCGAGGCCTTGTGTGTGTGTGAGTGTGGAAAGACCTTCACTCAGCTCTAACATCAGGCACATTGCAGCAGAAAGTCTTCAGACCCTTTTACTTTGACATTTTATGTTGCAGTCTTGTGATAAAATAAAAAAAAAATTGTTTCCCCACATCGTTCTGCCCTCAATCCACCATAATAAGAAAGTGAGAATTTTTTAAAAATAAAATCTTTCATTGATCTTAGTATTCAGCCCCTTTACTCGGGACTTGGTTGAAGCCCTTTCGGCAGTGATTACAGCTTACAGTCTTTGGGATGATGCCACAAGGTTTACACCTGGATTTGTCAGGTTGGATGGGGGTCGCCGGTGGACAGCCATTTTCAGGTCTGTCCAGAGATTTTCCATTGTGTTTAGGGCTCTGGCTGGACCACTCACAAGAGGACATTCACAAAGCTGCTTCTGGGTTGTCTTGGCTGTGTGCTTGGGGTCAGTGTTTTGTTGGAAGGTGAATATTTGGCCTAGTGTGAGTTCGAGAGCGCTCTGGATCAGGCTCCAGTTAAAAATACCTCTGGACTTTGCTCTTATCGGGGTTTCCTCAACAACCCTGACCAGTCTCCTTGTCCCCCACAGCTTGTTGCTACTACCACCATGCTTCACTTTATGGATGGTATTGTGACGGGTGCCTGGTTTCCTTCATGATGCTCTTTAGGTCCTTCTTTTTTTATTTATTTTTTATGTATTTTTTTACTGAGGAGAGTCAACTTTCTGGCCACTCTACTATTAAACCCAGATTGGTGGAGGCTGCAGTGATAGTTGACCTTCTGGAAGTTTCTCCCATCTGCACACAGGGTCGTTGTAGCTCTGCTAGAGTGACTATTAAAGAAAATATGTCACAATTTTTTTTATTAAAACCAGACAACACATATTTTTGGACTAATCTGTTTTCATTTTGCAGATTTCTATTTTCTGAACTTGATTTTGGTGTCCAGCATTTAGAGATCCATAAAAAAAATTGCTTTACAGCAAGGCCATGGTCCATTTACAAATTGGTCAGGAGGGGACCTCCTATGGGAAAGTTTTCTAGGCATGCTCAGTGACCTGTGTAGCGGTCAGGAGGGAGCTGATAAGCTGTGATATCACTTGTGATATGGTGGGTCCTGTGTTGTCTGTACACAGAGGTACTAATGAGACTGCAATGATAAGATAACAGCAGTAAAGTGATCTGTACAGACTAAGGGCTGTATTACATCAGCCAATTTCTACCAGACGCCTCCCCAATGGCATTGAAAGGAGGGTGTCCCCATCGCCTGGACATGAGACAACACTGAAGTTCCAGATTTAAAAGGCCTCCTCTCCCTACCTAAGCGAGTGTTGTTTCCTGTCCCCGGAGAGCACGGAAGTTCCTGCTCTGGCTGGTATGCCAAATTATTCACCGCATGGCCTTGTTTCTCCAGGATTGGGAGGGCCGCTGCAGAGGTCAAGAGCTCCGGGGACGCTGTGCCTCCCTTCCCCTTCCTTAGGCATAAGCCCAGGGCTTTTACCTCTATGCAGAGGTTGTGGATCTGATGCGGCAGGCATCTTGGCAGACAGGCCCTTCTCAGAGGTGGAGGAGGCTCCCGGCGGAGCAGGGCGTCGGCACACAGTGACATCATGATGCAGCGACGGTGCGTTGGCATGTCATGTGCGCATGCACGCAGGCTTCACTGTGCCCGGAAGTCTGTGTTGGTGGGGATATTAAAGATGTCCACAGCAGAGTCTGGTGGTGTTTCCCTGCTACAGCACGTCTGCTCCTCAGAACGCCAACTCAGCCCACAAGCCTGTGGATCCTGGTTCCAGCTCCCTCAGCCTGGTAAGCTTCCTCTCCTGCAAATTTGGGCAGATATTTGTTTCTGGTGTGAGGCTCTTTTCTCATGCATCATAGGGGTGTCTGGTGCTGAAGGTTTAAAATGAATTTTCTGCTAGACCTTTTTTAAATCATTTTGATTATTTTAGGGCAGAGAAACCTCCAAGACACTAGGGGGAGATTCAGAACGCAAGAAGTGCACCATATGCAGGAAATCCTTTATATCTAAATCCAAGAAGTCACTATGTGTGAAGTGCACAGAAAAAGTGGTATCAGAAGATTCTCCCTCATTTCTAGACGCCTTGAGGAGTATGATTAGAGAGGAAGTAAATGCGGCGGTAGAATCAAGATTGTCTCCACATGCCTCCACCTCAAAACTCCCACAGTTATATAGATTTGATGTAGATGGAGACATCCTTGATGACAGATCTGACTCCTCGTAAGACGGTTATGGAAGACCGTTATTCCTTCCAGAAGAATCTTAGTCGTCTAAAAATAAATCCCTACTTAGCCGACTTTCCAATTGCAGCCGGAACAGAAGAGCTTCTCCTACTCCATCTAGACCTGGTAAAAAGACCTTCCTCAGTTTATGATGGATAATAAATCTCAAAAAGTCTGATTTCATCCTGAGTCAACAAAAAAGTCTTCCTAGGCGTTCTAGATTCACATCTGCTGATGTCTTCTCTTCCAGAGGAAAAACAATTGACCATGTCTCAGAAAATCTCTGGGTCATCTGACGTCTTAAAATACCCGCAGTCAGATGGGCACAGAGCCATACAAGGGTTCTACAGTCCTTTCTACTAGATTCTTGGGACGGTACTCAGACCTCCTTAGACAAAAGGGTAGGTCTTCCATCAAAAGTATTGCAGTCCCTAGCCTGGTGGAAAATAAGAAATTTACAGACTGATCTACTGGCCTCAAGATCCTTGGATCCCGATGTCTTCCATCAGATAATATTAATATGGGGAGTTCCAATCCTGGACCTGTTTGCAGATCGGGGCAACAAGAAGGTACAGAGACTTTGTTCTCTATCCCCACAGATTCTGGATGCCCTATCTCACTCATGGCCAAAAGGACTGCTATACGCATTTCCCTCTTTCCACTTTATTTCAAGAACTCTTATTAAAGTAGCAGAGGAACAGGCTCAGGTAATCACGATCGCTCCTTATTGGCCAAGAGCCTGGTTTTCTCAACTTGTCAGCAGGAGATTACTGGACTCTTCCAGTGTTTCCTAGCCCTAAGAAATAAAGCTCTCGGATCCAGTAATCTCAACTATACTAAAAGGTAGGAAATTAGTAACATCTAAAATCTACCTTAGAACTTGGAAGGACTTCCTTGCCTTTATGGAAGGCAAAGGTTATCGAAATTCCCTTACGAATGTTCCAGTTATTCTAGATTTCCTGCAAGTGGGGTTGAACAAGGGCCTCAAGCCTTCTACCCTCCAAAGAGCAAATATCCGTCTTAAGTATCTTTCTGGACTCAAGACTGGCCGAGCAACCTTTAGTCAAACGTTTTTTAAGGGTGCAGTCAGAATCTTGCCTACCATATGCTCTACCGTCCCGACCTAAATCTAGTTCTTACAGCCTTAATGGAGTTACCATTCCATAACCCTATGAAATTTCTGTCACTTAAGACCGCCTTCCTTCTAGCCATAACAACTGCTAGAAGGATTGGTGAAATCCAGGCTTTCTCTAGTCGTACTTTGTTGGGCTATTGCTTGCTTTAAAACGTAACTTTTACTAAGTTTGCTCTTAAAATAATGGGGAAACACTATCTATATTCAAAAATTAACAGTGATAGATTGTTGTACCTGTGAATGGACAGTCCCTATAATGATATGGAATATTCTTACCAGATCAGGAGATTCAATTCTGTCCAAACTACACCCGTCTGTATGGGTCCAAACGGTTTAGGTACGCAGTTAGGCTCGTATTTGCTGAATGGAGTCTTCCATGGGACAGTGTCCTACCTAGCCCTGAATCTAATCCCTAATGGATGTATTGGGGTAGGGGCTATTAGGCCCTGCCTATCAGAAATACAGAGCACCTGCCCCGATAGGGGCGACCCCGTCAGGAACCTTTCCCTGTAAGGGGCCTAAATCCCTAATTGATTCCCTCTCTAATGTCCCAACATGTTGCGTCCCACTGTCTGGGGACTCATCAGGGGAGATATTTGATCTTGGAGGGTTAGCGCTTCAGTAGTTGTTCTGTAGCGCCACCCTCCTGAGATAAAAAATACAGGCAGTGAGACATAGATGCCGGTGACACTTCCCCGCATCATAACAGGACACGGACCACTGTCTTTTGGTGTCTCTGAAAATCGGACCTGTCGATACATCCGACATCTTCCGCATTCAACAGAACAACTACTGAAGCGCTAACCCTCCAAGATCAAATATCTCCCCTGATGAGTCCCCAGACAGTGGGATGAAACATGTTGGGACATTAGAGAGGGAATCCATTAGGGATTTAGGCCCCTTACAGGGAAAGGTTCCTGACGGGGTCGCCTCTATCGGGGCGGGTGCTCTGTATTTCTGATAGGCAGGGCCTAATAGCCCCTACCCCAATACATCCATTAGGGATTAGATTCAGGGCTAGGTAGGACACTGTCCCATGGAAGACTCAATTCAGCAAATACGAGCCTAACTGCGTACCTAAACCGTTTGGACCCATACAGACGGGTGTAGTTTGGACAGAATTGAATCTCCTGATCTGGTAAGAATATTCCATATCATTATAGGGACTGTCCATTCACAGGTACAACAATCTATCACTGTTAATTTTTGAATATAGATAGTGTTTCCCCATTATTTTAAGAGCAAACTTAGTAAAAGTTACGTTTTAAAGCAAGCAATAGCCCAACAAAGTGTTTTTGGATATAATTGTGCTGAGGCCTACTAGTTGTATTTCAGTTAATATACAACACCTAGAATTTCTTTCTCTAGTCGTCCACCGTATCTGAGAATTTTGGCTGATCGTATAGTCCTAAAGCATTGCCCATCCTTCCTTCCGAAAGTGGCTTCAAAATTCCAATACAATCTCGAAGTTGTGCTGCCATCCTTCTGTTCTTCACCTTCCACGGACCGGGAGATGGAATTCCACAATCTGGATGTAAGACGTTGCTTACTATGTTACCTGGAGAGAACAAAGCAGTTCAGGAAGTCGGACCATCTCCTTCTTCAGTTTCAGGGTCCTAATAAGGGCCTAGCAGCCAAGAAGCCTACCATTGATTGATGGATAAGAGATACTATCTTTGTTATACAAACAAGAATCTTGTTTCCCCAGTGGGACTCGAGGCCCACTCTACTCGAGCCATGTCTGCCTCCTGGGCAGAAAATGCTGCCATATCAATTGAACAGATCTGCAATGCGGCTGCCTGGGCTAATCTTATGACATTTTTTAATCACTACAGGCTGGATGTGACTCATAACCAGAACTTGTCCTTTGGGCGTAGAGTTCTTTCAGCAATAGTCTCACCCTAAGTTGTGTTTCTTTCTGTTATTCCTCCTGTCGGTGCCGTTCGGGAGGGTGCCGGGAAAAGGGATAATTACTTTTACTGGTAAATGGATTTTCCATTAGCCTCCCCAACGCCACTGGGGTTCCCCTGCCCCCCCCCCTCCCTATTTTCTGGTGAAGTATAACTACCTTGTTTCATTGTATTCTGGTCATTTAATAGATTAAATTTTTCCATCATTTCCGTGTCCTTTGTTATTAACTGGCTTAGATAAGGAGAGGAGACCTTTTAAATCTTGGAGCTCCAGTAATGTTTTCTGTCCAGGGGCGGGGAGCACCCTACGGTCAGTGCCGTTGGGGAGGCTAATGGGAAATCCAGTTACTGATGAGAGCAATTAACCCTTTCTTGCAGGGTTATACTGCCACCGATTTGCCCGATGAATGAGCAAACACTCTTTCATCGGCCAATTGTGATTTTTTAAACACTTAAAAATCGTTTGACAATGGCAGATGGTGCTGTCTAATTACCATCTGCCGCCGGCAAACCACTGGACAGGCTGGGGACGAGCGATGGCATAGTGATTGCTCCTTCCCAGTCTGCGGAGGAGATCGCTGCATGTAATAGCAGTAGTCTCCTCCATTAGCGAGCAGGTGATTGCCAGGAGGGAACGCATCCCTCCTGACAATCGCTTGCCCAATCGGCCTGTGGAATATAGGCTTAAGAAGTAGCGCCTATTATTAGGCTTACTGACCTGTGCGAAAACTGCAGGATTTATGGTTTTTGGTTAAATGTAGATATTGACATGGGAAATTAAAAAAAAATCACCATTTTTTAAAAAAAAACTTGTTTAACATCAAAATGTGCTTTTAAACAATAGGTCATTTTCTGATGACACATTTCCTTTAAAGGGAACCTGTCACCGGGATTTTGTGTATATAGCTGAGGACATAGTCTCCTAGATGGCCGCTAGCACATCCACAATACCCAGTCCCCATAGCTCTGTGTGCTTTTATTGTGTAAAAAAAAAAACGATTTGATACATATGCAAATTCACCTGAGATGAGTCCTGTCCCTGACTCTTCTCACATACAGGACTCATCTCAGGTTAATTTGCATATGTATCAAATCGTTTTTTTTAACACAATAAAAGCACACAGAGCTATGGGGACTGGGTATTGCGGATGTGCTAGCGGCCATCTAGCAGCCCATGTCCTCAGCTATATACACAAAATCCCGGTGACAGGTTCCCTTTAAGTTCTCTGTCATCTCTCTTAACAAGGCCCTTTTCTCCCGCTTACTTGATTTGGAGGGGGCAGCTAGCTCTAGGTAGAGTCCTGGTTCTTCCAAACTTTTTCCGTTTAAGAATTGTGGAGGCCACTGTGCTCTTGGGAATTTTTAATGCAGCAGATTTTATTTTATTTTTTACCATTCTCCAGATCTGTGTCTCCACACAATTCCGTCTCTGAGCTCTACAGGCAGTTCTCTTCTCCTCATGGCTTGGTTTTTGCTCTGTCATCTGTGAGACCTTATATAATCAGGCCAGTGTGTTTCCAAATCATGTCCGATCGCCTGAATTTACCACAGGTGACTCCAATCAAGATGCAGAACTCGGCTAAATGTCAAGTGTCATTGCAAGGGGCTGAATACTTATGTCCATGTGAAATTTTAGTTTTTTCTTTATAAAAATTTGCAGAAATGTCTAAGATTCTGCTTTTACTTGTCAATTATGGAGGATGGAGATCATATTGATGGGGAAAACATTAATGAAAAGGTGAAAGGCTCTGAAGACTGTGGGGGGGAATTTATCATGAGTAGAATATCTGACGTCAGTTTTGCTTTAGCCTGTGTTGGAGTACTTTGCGCCATATTTATCAAATGTCACTGGTGGTTTGATAAATTAGTCTTGTCCTTAAACCTAACACTTTTGTCTAGAAAAGCTACTGCCGTTTTCCTACTCCCCTCCTCCTGCAGTGAGATTGCGACTATTCTGCAGCTTTTTAGTCGCAATGATAAATCAGGAGTGAAACTCATTAACTACACCCACTTTCCCACCCAGAATACTAAACTGGAGTGAGTGGTATAAAAATGTAAAAAGTCGCAAATTTTTGCGCAAACGCTTAAATTTAGAACAAATGAGTGCAAAAAAGTCACAAAAGCCGTATTTTGCGACTTTTTGACTCCAGAATTTTGGAGTGAAGGCTATGATAAATCAGGGCCTTAGAGTGCAGTGTATCGGAGAAACAACTGGGGTGAGCGGATTTATGTTTGTACTGTGGGAAGACCTACACCCAAAACTCCCACCTGATTTTTCAAAGAACACACCCAGGAGATTCTGTAGCTGTGGATATTGTGGTTTGGTGTGAACTCTACCCCTGTCAGGCACCAGGGCTTTACATGGAGCTGTATACATAGATGAAAATATAGTAAGAATGTTACCCCAACCTCAGATCTTTACATCCATCAGAAGATCCACAGCGAGGAAGGGCCCTTTACTTGGAATCCGTGTGGAAAAAAGCTTGAAAGCAAACGCCTGTTTACCCAAAGGTTTTCTAGAATTGGCCAATCTCACATTAGAAAAAAGAATCCTCAAATATTGGAATGTCTCACAATGAAGATATGGAGAATTGATGTGAAGATTGCGGGATAAATGGGAAGACTACAACCACCTCATTCGATGGCAAACCAATATAGCTGCCCCATCAAACCCAGTTTTAGGGGAAGCTAATATATGCCCCCCAAAATAATGTAAATCTTGTTGAGAGCGGCAATAAACCGCTGACAATACAGATGCAGGGACTCCTCCTGAGGAAGTCACAGGCGACGAAACGCGTGTCGAGGAGCGGCACCCCCATTCATAACGCCTACCTATACAGGTAATGACGAACTTCAGATGAGGTTCTCCTATATGCATTAGTCACTTTATTACGAATCGTTACATTGATAGACATCAGTGCGGTTGAATTTAGTTGGGATTTTTACCCCACTGTTCCACACAGTCAGGCACATAGTATATCTTCTTGATATTAACTCATGGTTGTTACAGTCTTTATTGCATAGCTATTGGGTGTTATAGATGTGGGTAACTCTGGATATTCTCACCATATAAGCAGTTTGTATTTGTGTCTTGTACACCTTTTAAAACAAATTTAAATACATATATATTTTCATTCAAGGAATTATATACTCCCTTCTTGTTGTTGTTGAATTGCATTGCGGAGTATTCCGGTAACGTTAGAATTGTCTAACCATAGACCTTGTTGTGTAACAACCACCTCATTCGTTAGCAAACCAATATATTTTCTTCATTCAGTAGCTGCCCCATCAAACCCAGTTTTAGGGAAAGCTAATATATGCCCCCCAAAATAATGTAAATCTTGTCGAGAGCGGCAATAAACCGCTGACAATACAGATGCAGCAAAAGTCTTCCCGTTCTTCTGCCGTTGTGATTTACGGAGGGTTTATCTTAAATGATTTTTCACTTCATTCTACTGCTCTGTGGTCAGTGGTTTCCATCCTTTACATAGTCAGCATTGTATTACTGGTGCCTTCGTGTGTCCACCTCTGTATAATAGGGCTGTTTGAGAATCGAGGAAATGATCTGTTCTTTTCATCGTAAACCCCATCATACCTGACCATGGCTTGTGTCTGGTATCCACTTGAATAGCTGCAATACTAAAGAAGGGCCATGCTCGGGAGGGCTCTGTTTAAGCCTGTTCACTTGAGCAAGTTTGATTTCTTGCTTTTAACTTTAGTTGTATTTGTTTGTTTTAAACTTTAGTTAGTTTAGACTATATTGAATTACCTCGTCTACCATTCAAGGCCTCAACTGGTAATCTGAATAATACTCCCTCGACAAAGGCCGTCAAGCACAACTGATACTCTCTGAACTGAAGGGCTGGAGATATAATGGTAGCTGTCTCCATCAGGTGTCCCTTTCCTCTGTTCCAGGGCTGAAGGGTAGTGAATCAAAAGTAATGAAACATGAGAAGCATGACCCTTAACTTTCTCTTAAATGCATTGGGGGACACGGCACCATGGGTATATGCCCAGATGCCACTAGGAGGCTGACACTAGAAGTAAAATGTGTTGGCGCCTCCTATCTGGGCTATACCCACTGCAGATGGAGGAGCAAACCTGTTTTTTTCTAGTGTCTTTAGGAGGCAGACACGACCTGCTTTTCTGCAGGTCTTTCTGCTATTTACTTGTTTTATTTTTTTTCTATGGTTTTCTTTTTAAGTCCCCCCCCCACAGTCTCTTCTGGGGGCCACTTCTCAGGGGCGGTATGGCTCTGTATTCCCCCGACTCAGCAGTTTCTCCCTTATTGGGTGCCTGAGAAGCCCGTTCCAGGGGGGCAGTGTACTTTGCAGGACCGCTTGCCTGCTCAGAGGAAGTATTAGGCACAGTATTAGGTCGCCTTTCTTCCCAGGGCACATTTCACCCTGCTGGGCCCTCTTATCTGAGGCTGAGGCAGTAGCGCTTCTCTCCCTCCTTCTCCCCTCTTGCTTGTGCGGCCGCTGGGGCTCCGGTCGGGTCACTGAGGCTCCGGTTCGCGGCGGGGTTCCGGTCCGGCCGCCGGAGCTCCGGTCCAGCCGTCTTTTCTACTTTAGCCCCCGGCTATTTGGCCCGCTAGGAAGCGACTTGGCTCCGTCCCCTCCTTCTTCCCGGGCTTCGGCCCGACTCCTCCCCTCTCTGGGAGGGACCTCTTTGCCTGCTTCTATCACTGCTAGGCGCGGGGTTTTCTTCTAGGGGGGCGGTCTCTTCTGTATGCTGTAGCTGAGGGAGAAGATTCTCCATTTTGTAGCTCATGTCCTCTGCTCAAAGCCAGATCGCTATCCTGCCGTTCCTGCATCATCTTCTTCTGCATTATGGGGCACAGCACCTTGGGGCCTGGTAGGATAGCCTCTTCGGCTGTACATTTACCATCATGTCCTCTGCTAGTACGGACCCTAAAGCCCGGGTGCCTATTCGGCTACCTACTTTTTATGCTTGCTCTAAGTGCAGTAAAGCTTTTCCCCCGCAACCTAACTTGCTCTGCACGCAGTGCATTGCGCCCATTCCCCCTTCTGATGCCCTGCGTGCAGAGCAAGTTAGGTTGCGGGGGGAAAAGCTTTACTGCACTTAGAGCAAGCATAAAAAGTAGGTAGCCGAATAGGCACCCGGGCTTTAGGGTCCGTACTAGCAGAGGACATGATGGTAAATGTACAGCCGAAGAGGCTATCCTACCAGGCCCCAAGGTGCTGTGCCCCGTAATGCAGAAGAAGATGCAGGAACGGCAGGATAGCGATCTTCCTGATTGGGCCGCCTCACTGTCCCAGGCCATAGGCGACCAAGCCAGCCTGTCCCGGTCCATGGTGCAGTCGCTGGACCGCTTGCCTGCTCAAATTGCGACAGTCTCTGCCCCTCACAGGGACCATGCTGCTGAAGGGGCTCGCCCACGCTCTGATACCAGGTCCCGTAAAAGACCTCGAGTAATTTCAACCGCGTCCCGCTCCTCCTCAGAGACAGTCTGAGACAGGCGGTCTCATCATCCGCCGCTTCTGCCGCTCCTGGGGACACCTCTGACTCTGATTCTGTATCGGAGCAGAGTTCTGCTTTTATCCTGCGGCCATGCAGGACCTCATTAAGGTGGTTAGAGACACCCTCAACGTGCAGGAGGGTACTCCCTCTTTTTCTCAAGACCCTGTGTCCTTCAGGCGTTCCATGCTGGTTTTTCCTAACCACCCGGACCTTGACGCACTCCTGGCCAATGAATGGAGTCAGCCTGATGAGCGCCTTCAAATGTCTAAAGGTTCGGACGCTCTGTTTCCTTTCAGTGCAGAATCTATGAACCTCTGGTCAGTCCCAACTCTGGTTGATCCTCAGGTGGCACGTTTGGTCAAGGCCACCACCCTTCCCTTGGCCAATGCAGCTTCCTTGTCGGATCCCGCTGACAAGAAGATTGATTCCTTGGCTAAGGCGGTTTTTGTAGCGGCAGGCTCCGCTGTTGAGCCTGCTTTTGCCGCCTCCTGGTTTGCCAAAGCCTGCTTGGTCTAGGCGAAGCAGCTAGTCCGTTCACCGCCTGACTCTGCTCCAAGTGAGGTTTCTATTCTTGCCTCCCATCTTCTCCAGGCTTCCCGTTACCTATGTAATGTCTCCCTGGAATCGGCTCGCCGATCTAGCAGGGCGGCCGCTAACTCTGTGGCCAACCGCCGTACGATCTGGCTCCGTTCATGGGTGGCAGAAGTAGCTTCAAAAAAGGCTCTTATCTCTCTCCCCTTTCAGGGCGAAAAGCTGTTTGGGAAACGCCTGGTGGAGCTCCCTCCTCCCCCAGAACCGCCCTCGCCGCCATCTCCCTACCTTGGCGACTTCGAGGTCCAAAAATTTTCGATCCTTTCAGGACTCTTCCTCCCGCTTGGACAAGAAGTCGGGGGGGCCTTCCTTCAAGGCCAGACCTCCCTGGCACTCTCGCCCCAAGCCTTCAAAGCCTCAGTCTGCGAAAACCTCTTCTGCATGACTGTGCTTTACCACATGTGGGGGTCCGCTTGCTCGACTTCCAGGAGTCGTGGCAGGCAAGCGTAGACGACGCATGGGTCCTGGAGATCATTTCCTCCGGTTACAGAATAGAGTTTTCTACTCTTCCTGCAAGTCGTTTCTTCATGTCACGCCCCCCAAGTCTCCCGTAAAAGCGGCACATTTTTACTGAGCCATACATTCCATTCAGTCCCTCTAAGTGATCGTTCCTGTCCCCGAGTCGGAACGCTTCCAGGGATTTTATTCAAATCTTTTTACGGTCCCCAAAAAGAACGGTTCCCTCCGTCCTATGCTGGATTTGAAGGCGCTCAACCGCCTGGTGCGAACCCAACACTTCCGCATGGAGTCACTCAGGTTGGTGATTTCCTCCCTGAAGGAGGGTGAATTTTTGTCGTCCATCTCAACATACAGATCGCATACCTCCATATTCCCATTGCCGTGGCCCATCAGCGGTTCCTTCGCTTCGCGGTGAGTTCTCTGCATTTCCAGTTTGTGGCTCTGCCCTTCGGCTTAGCGACCGCCCCAATGGTCTTCACCAAGGTCCTGGCCCCTCTAATCGCTCTCCGCACTCGGGGGGTGGCAGTGATTCCATACCTGGACGACCTGTTGGTGAAGGCTCCGTCTCTGGAAGACAACCTGACCAAAGTTCCAATATATGTTGATCCTGCTGCCTATGAGTGTAGAATTCCTATCCCCGACTCTTATCCCAAATGCACAGTTGTTTCACCTTGTAGCCAAACAATCGGTTTCCAGAGGCTGGTGCAATCGCGTACACCTGCACCCTAGAGAGAAGTTATAACACAATAGTGAAGTTCCACCAGGTAATTCTGCATCAAGCAGTTTTATTCTACTTACAAAAAAGACATAAAATTTCAGTCTTTAAAATCAATATATTTTCGTCACAGAAAGTCCACCCGACCCAGGTTTCGCCAGTCCAGCTTCGTCAGGGGCGATGGTATCCTCTCTGACAGGTGCAGTATTTATTGGTCCTAGATCACATCTATGTACCGCCCATCTATACAAAAAAAAACTTTCATTTTTTTTTGTTTCTCCCGGATACTCATTAAAACTCAAACAATAAATAGACATAAATTCCTAAAATCCACAAATGCTAGCGGTATTTTGACATAAAGATATGTTTCCATCTCTGCTTGATTATACGCTCTGTGAAGCAGAGATGGAAACATATCTTTGTCAAAATACTGCACCTGTAAAGGATTTTACAGTGAGTACAAAGTTCCAGTTTTTTGTCTTACACATTTAATCTACATTTTTGATGAATCAGTAAAATTTCATGTACAGATTATTATTCTCTATTTTTACGATTTTCTCTTTTATTAGAAAACATATCCATTATTCAGATCAAGCGGGAAGCATCTCCAAGCGACCTCCAACCACAAGCCAGTACTGAGGACATTGATGTCAGTCCTGAGACTTCCTGTGTGGAACAAGCACTCCAGGGCTTAAGCAGAAATCATGGGAAACCAGCAAAGGCATCAAATGGAAGCAGAGCACCCAAAGTTAGTAAGCCGCTTGACGTGACAAGGGCATATGTGCCTGCTAAGAAGCCATTTCAGTGTCTGAGATGTGAAAAGAGCTTTAACCGTACATCCCACCTCATTATGCATCATCGAGTGCACACCCGAGAGAGGCCCTACGTGTGTGAGTGTGGGAAGGCGTTCACTCAGAGCTCTAACCTATTCAGACATCAACGAGGCCATCGACATCACAGAATGCAGCTCCATGGGCAGAATTATTCATGCCCTCAGTGTAACAAGGAGTTTCCGGACCTGTCAATACTTCTTACTCATCAAAGGACCCATCACAGGGCAGAAGACGGACTTGTGGGTGCTGTGGAGACTTGTGACTCCAAAGTAGGATAAATGGAAGGGGATGAGCACTAGTCTCTTAGAACGGCTTCAAGGGTTAATAACTGTAGAAGACTAATGATCTGGAATAAAATCTGTGATCACATCCTTTTATACTAACCGTCTGGTGTTTTGCTTCTTAGTTAAATGTTTTTAATAAATGGGTCAGGACCATTCTAAATTACAAAAGAAGAACCTTGTCATATAGTGATGATGACCTTAAAGACCTCAAGAAATTGATTCTGGGTCGCTACCCCCTGAAGACTTCAGCTTGTTCTGGATGAGGACAAAGAACTATACAAACACTGAGAACCTAGAGGGCTGATCCCAGCTTCATCAGGTGAGCCTTCAGCAGTAGATGGAAACCTATCCTTTCACTGGTAAGGGATGGCCACGTCGTCTTGGAGTCCGGTACTGCAGCAAATCCTTACTAATAAATTAAGGACACGGCAATGGTTTTTTCTCTACACTTCAAAAGGAAACTTGTTTTATTGTCCTGCACTGACATGCAGTAGGATTTTTTTTTTTTGGGGGGGGGGGGGGGGGATGGGGGGAGTTGTATTTTTAAATGCCCAGCAATTCACTCTTTGTGTTTTTGGCATTCGACAGGTGGGAAGCTCACCCTCTGCTACATATCAGCTACTTGTCATTGGTCATAGTCAGATACGGAATCTTCCATGTGATATAGAACGCCTTCAGCTTCCCCAGACGTCCTGAATCAATAGTATGCTCTTCCAGATATCCATACATCTGTCTTCTACAAACCTCTAGTGACTGCTTGGCTTCTACGGGTAGAACTGAGTCGATCTAATGTGCACAGGTTTGGAATCTGGGGCCCATAATGCATCTCCAATCTCATAGAGACATTATAGTGGCACACATGGGGCCACATTGTGCACCCACTTTATCCTTCATAACATTCTACTCCGTCTTCTGCCCTGGGCCTCAGCCTGGAAAGTCTATTACTCAAAGATAATTCACCCCATCTTTCATTTTAAACCGCTTCTGGTTCTTCCTTCAAAATTGCTGGAGTGTAATCTAAACCATGCTAACAACATGGAAGTAATAGGATTTTCTCCATTTACAGGGGAGTGTCTGTCACTGAGCACTTGGAAACCCCCCAGTATCTAGAATACGCTAAAAGTGAATATTGCAACAAACCTAAATCCCTCATCCCCATTTTCCAGGATTCTGCTTACCTGAAAACCATAACGCAGCACTGATGATTACAAAGGAAACTGGAAAAAACCATCAGATATTTATGTCCAGACTTGGTGGCCCTTAAAGGGGTTATCCGGTAATTAATATTAATGACCTAACCTCAGGATAGGTCATCAATATCAGATTGTCGGGGGTCCAACACCCAGGACTCCTTCCGGTCAGCTGTTAGAAGAGGCCAGTGCCCCATGAGGGCCACAGCGCTTCCTAGGCCATGTGATGTCACTGTACATCGGTCACATGGCCTAGTTGCATCTCAGACCCCTTGAAGTGAATGGGGATGAGCTGCAATACCAAGCACTGCCACTGTGCTATGTATGGCGCTGTGCCTGGAGAGCTGTCGGGAGCTGGCTGCGCTGACCAGAGCTCCGGTGAGTGCAGCGGCTGCCTGTAACAGTTCATGGACAGGGGTCACATTGACCCCCCCTGATCTGGTAATTATGACCTATCCTGAGAGGTCATAATATTACTGGACAACCCTTTTAAACAGTGCCAAAGCCTTTTAAGAAGACATGAAGGGGCAGGCAGGACTGCTCAGTGCTCTACCCCTTCTGCTTTCATCAGCACTGCTCAGAGCACTCTGCTCCTTCAGCTTTCATCATCACTGCTCAGAGCACTCTGCTCCTTCACCTTTCATCAGCACAGTTTGGAGCACTCTGCTCCTTCAGCTTTCATCATCACTGCTCAGAGCACTCTGCCTCTTCAGCTTTCATCATCACAGTTTGGAGCACTCTGCTCCTTCATCTTTCATCAGCACAGTTTGGAGCACTCTGCCCCTTCAGCTTTCATTATCACAGTTTGGAGCACTCTGCTCCTTCAGCTTTCATCATCACAGTTTGGAGCACTCTGCTCCTTCACCTTTCATCATCACTGCTCAGAGCACTCTGCCTCTTCAGCTTTCATCATCACAGTTTGGAGCACTCTGCTCCTTCATCTTTCATCAGCACAGTTTGGAGCACTCTGCCCCTTCAGCTTTCATTATCACAGTTTGGAGCACTCTGCCTCTTCAGCTTTCATCATCACAGTTTGGAGAACTCTGTCCCTTCAGCTTTCATCAGCACAATTTGGAGCACTCTGCCCTTCATCTTTCATCAGCACAGTTTGGAGCACTCTGCCCTTCATCTTTCATCAGCACAGTTTAGAGCACTCTGTCCCTTCTGCTTTCATCAGCACAGTTTGGAGCGCTCTGTCCCTTCATCTTTCATCATTACAGTTTGGAGCGCTCTGTCCCTTCAGCTTTCATCAGCACAATTTGGAGCACTCTGCCCTTCATCTTTCATCATCACTGCTCAGAGCGCTCTGCCACTTCATCTTTCATCAGCACAGTTTGGAGCGCTCTGCCCCTTCAACTTTCATTATCACAGTTTGGAGCACTCTGCCTAATCAGCTTTCATTATCACAGTTTGGAGCACTCTGCCTCTTCAGCTTTCATCATCACAGTTTGGAGAACTCTGTCACTTCAGCTTTCATCAGCACAATTTGGAGCACTCTGCCCCTTCATCTTTCATCATCACTGCTCAGAGCGCTCTGCCCCTTCAGCATTCATCAGCACAGTTTGGAGCACTCTGCCCCTTCATCTTTCATCATCACTGCTCAGAGCACTCTGCCCCTTCAGCTTTCATCATCACAGTTTGGAGCACTCTGCCCCTTTAGCTTTCATCATCACAGTTTGGAGCACTCTGCCCCTTTAGCTTTCATCTGCACTGCTCGGAGTGCTCTGCCCCTTCAGCTTTCATCAGCACAGTTTGGAGCACTCTACCCCTTCAGCTTTCATCTGCACAATTCAGAGTGCTCTACCCCTTCAGCTTACCTCTCAGGGCGTTATCTTTGCAGTCCCCTGGTTTTCACCCTTTAATCCGTAAACAAGGAGCGGTGCACGGGAGCCACATGTCGCTATCTCTATAGACCCAGAAGTTGGCAGCTAACGCACTGGGGTCAGACACCCTGGCGAAGCACAGAGGGGGCAGCTAAAAGGGACAGTTGACAGGCCAAGGACAGAGCACGGAGACACGGGTCGCAGGCAGGGGTGCACCTAGCCTTTCTGCTGCCTGAGGCGAAAAACTGAAATGGCGATAAAAGCCTATTAGAGGAAACAATGGACCGAATGGAATTAATCGTTTTGCTGTGGATGAAGACATGATACATATAGGTTTTTATACCACTGCTTGTACACAATAAGTAAACTTTAATGAACCATTTCTTTTTGTGTAATAACTTTTATTTTCCGGTGGGGGAGCGTTGTGAGGGGCTGTTCCTTGCAGGACAAGCTGCACTTTTCATTGGTACCACACTATTTAGACATGCAATAACTTACATACTGTATTATGTCTGTCAGTGTAACGCTAGCAGGCACTCTGGCTTAGCTAAGCCTAATAGGGGTGCAAGTTGTCAGATTTATGGGTTATTATAGTAATCCATCTACACCCCAATTTTGCATCTGGAGAGTTTGATGGGGTGAGCGAGGTAGAAGCCTGGGACGGGAGTTGTTTCCGGATCCCAGGCATTGTAGCTGGGGACCGGGTGTACATTACAGCGTGAGCTCAGCTCCCGAAACTAGCAGATCTCTTTAACCCTTTCGCTGACACAGGTGTTTGAACATTTTGTACCACTGTGTAACGGATCACCTGGCACCCCGACTGAGTACCTCCGTTGCTGGATGCTCCTAGTGTTTCCTGAGGTCTCCAAGCACTCTGGCAGACACCACCATAACCGAACCGAAGAAGCAGATAAATCCTCTTCAAACATATGTAGACAGTGGAATAGGAAACTATACGAATAGGTTTACGCTCCTAGCAGTCAAACTGGAACAGCATACCATAAATCCTCCCCCAATGATGAGACAACACTTCACTTTGAGGGTTAAAACAGGAACTGACTGTACTTGCACGTACAGCCTCTTTTATTCACAAACCACCAACTTAGTACTGCCCACAGGGTTTTGAAATACAACCAATCAATATATTACAACACATACAATGTAAGTACAGCAACCAATCGTTCACGCCCCTAGGGGACCAGAAGGGAGACTGCGACACAGGACAGATACAACACATCCCCACAATGCATCATGGTTTCCTCCTCTCTGCCCTGGAGACAACCGAGGAGCAATCCAATTATCTCTCAGGACAAAGGGAAATCACCGATACACATGTGGAGACAACAGGACAGACATCACCATTTAAACACACAATGGCACAATAGAACAATATGACAATAGAAACACACCCAGCATATTCCTCCCCTCTGTCTACCCACTCAACTATCTCTCAAGCTGACAAGTTACACTTATTATAAATTGTTACAACTTTGTGAGTTTACATTGTCCATACATATAACTTACATCAATTTATCCAGTAAAACTTGGGGACAAACCTATCCAAAATTCACTTGAATAGGTTCAGGGGTTTAAAAGTTAGTATGGGCTATAATCCTGAGGCAAGAGGCTGCTAAACAGGCCTCTCCAAAACCCAGTGGCGAGGTTGGTTTCGCCACACATCTCCCCCTCCCAGGGAAGACTAACCAGATACCTGACCTCACGGTCAGTACCTGAGTTAGTCTGGCAGTCCAACCACAACCCAATACTGGACCTGTTGAATCTTGGGGCCTGGATCTGTTCTGTATGTCCCCAGCTGTTGAGTGGGCATCTGCTACTCCTTGCTTCCTTGTGGTTCTCCCGCTTGGAGCTGTAGGTACTTGGTGGGCAGAGGACAACTGCGCTCTGCCCAGATGCCAGCTCTTCCGCTGGGGATGCCTGTGGGAAGTCAGTCTCTGGACAAGAGGATAGGGGAGGGCAGAGGCCGACTGCGCTCTGCCCAGATGCCAGCTCTTCCGCTGGGGTAGCCTGTGGGGAGTCAGCCTCTGGACAAGAGGATAGGGGAGGGCAGAGGATGACTGCGCTCTGCCCTGATGCCAGCTCTTCTGCTGGGGTAGCCTGTGGGGAGTCAGCCTCTGGACAAGAGGATAGGGGAGGGCAGAGGACGACTGCGCTCTGCCCTGATGCCAGCTCTTCTGCTGGGGTGAGGGGGGTACAAGCCAGTCCTGTAACAAGGGGGTCGGTTAGCAGGGGCTAGCGGCGCTCTGCCCGGATGCCAGCTCTTCCGCTGGGAAGGGATCAGTGGGTATCGTAGGCTCATCCCCTGCCCCCAGAACTCGGTTGGGAAGTAGCTGGGAAGGGGAGGGCTCGCTTACCTCCTCCTCCTGGTATCCCTGCAGAGATGGATGGGGATCTGGACCGACCGTCCAGCATCCCTGTAGGACTGGCACCGAGCCCGCGGTCTCATCTGCGCCCATGCAGAGGGGCTTGTGTTCCCCTTTTTCCGGTATCTCCGGCTGCTGGTGGAAGGTGAGGCCGGTTGCCTCTCCTCCCCAGGACTCTGGTTGCTGTAGGGCAGAGGGACCCCGCATCTCCTTCCCCTGGAACTCAGGTTGCCGCTGGGGAGAGAGACCGGTTGTCTCCTCTCCCTGTGATATGCACTGCCGTTGGAGATCTGGGCAGGCGGCCCAGTATCCCTGTAGGGCCGGTAGAGAGAACTCGGTCCCATCTCCACCTGCCATCTGTGGGTCCTCCCAGGACCAGTCTGTGAGGTCCCTCAACATTTGCGAGTAAGGACCACCTGCGTCCACACCTGGCAACTCCGGCTGTTGCTGAGGGTCTGGGCCAGCTGCCCAGCATCCCGGTGGAGAGCCCTCGGTCCCGTCTCCACCTGCCTGTTGTGGTTCCTCACAGGACCAGTCTATGAGGACCCCTACTTCGGGTTCTGGCCGCCTCAGGGGGAGACTGCTAACCTCCTCGGATGCAGCCTCTGCTCGGCTGCTGTAACACTCCTTCCGCTGGGCAATTTCTCTCTCTTTCGCCAGTCGGAATTCTCGTTCCATCCTTGCGTGTCGCTTGGCTGTGACCTAGTTCCAGATGGCCTGGCATAAATCCATGGACACATTATCTCCATACTGGGCCACTCGCTGCCTCACCTTGGCCAGCCAGTCATCTTCAGAGCCTTCCATACTTGTCTGCTCCAAGTCGCTGGATACCTCTGCTCCCAGGGGCGCTGCATGAGTGCTAGTGTTGCCCTCAATTTGTAACTCCACACGTTACCGGTGTCTCTGAGCTGCTTATCCTCGCACTAGGAAGCCATCCCACCGCTTGCCACCAATGTAACGGAACGCCTAGCACCCCGACCGAGTACCTCCGTTGCTGGATGCTCCTAGCGTTTCCTGAGGTCTCCAAGCACTCTGGCAGACACCACCATCACCGAACCGAAGAAGCAGATAAATCCTCTTCAAACATATGAATGCTGTAGACAGTGGAATAGGAAACCATACGAATAGGTTTACGCTCCTAGCAGTCAAACTGGAACAGCATACCATAAATCCTCCCCCAAGAATGAGACGACACTTCACTTTGAGGGTTAAAACAGGAACTGACTGTACTTGCACGTACAGCCTCTTTTATTCACAAACCACCAACTTAGTACTGCCCACAGGGTTTTGAAATACAACCAATCAATATATTACAACACATACAATGTAAGTACAGCAACCAATCGTTCACGCCCCTAGGGGACCAGAAGGGAGACTGCGACACAGGACAGATACAACACATCCCCACAATGCATCATGGTTTCCTCCTCTCTGCCCTGGAGACAACCGAGGAGCAATCCAATTATCTCTCAGGACAAAGGGAAATCGCCAATACACATGTGGAGACAACAGGACAGACATCACCATTTAAACACAATGGCACAATAGAACAATATGACAATAGAACCACACCCAGCATATTCCTCCCCTCTGTCTACCCACTCAACTATCTCCCAAGCTGACAAGTTACACTTATTATAAATTGTTACGACTTTGTGAGGTTACATTGTCCATACATATAACTTACATCAATTTATCCAGTATACCTTGGGGACAAACCTATCCAAAATTCCCTGGAATAGGTTCAAGGGTTTAAAAGTTAGCATGGGCCATAATCCTGAGGCAAGAAGCTGGTAAACAGGCCTCTCCAAAACCCAGTGGCGAGGTTGGTTTCGCCACACACTGTTCGGACAATTTTCATAGTTTTGTACATGTAAAGATGAAACCTGAATTACAAAATAAGAAAATCATACTAACTTCCCCCAACCCTATATATTTTCTGAAGGTAGACGCACTGACACGTATCCGGCGTCCAGCCTACACGGCATACAATGGTACACCCACAAGTATGTGCGGCCAGGACGCACGGGAGGTGCACGTACACGGACACCCAGACGAATCCTGCAACCAGCCCACACAGCAAACAATGGAACACGTGAACAAAGCCGAAACAATGGAAACGTAATATATTAACCCCTTAATGACCAGCCTGTTTTGGGCCATACAGACCAAGCGATTTTTTTCATCATTACCTTCCAAGAGTTAGAACTTTTTTATTTTTCCCCAGCTGTTGAGTGGGCATCTGCTACTCCTTGCTTCCTTGTGGTTCTCCAGCTTGGAGCTGTAGGTACTTGGTGGGCAGAGGCCGACTGCGCTCTGCCCAGATGCCAGCTCTTCCGCTGGGGATGCCTGTGGGAAGTCAGTCTCTGGACAAGAGGATAGGGGAGGGCAGAGGCGGACTGTGCTCTGCCCTGATGCCAGCTCTTCTGCTGGGGTAGCCTGTGGGTAGTCAGCCTCTGGACAAGAGGTTAGGGGAGGGCAGGGGCCAACTGCGCTCTGCCCAGATGCCAGCTCTTCCGCTGGGGTAGCCGGTGGGGAGTCAGCCTCTGGACAAGAGGATAGGGGAGAGCAGAGGCCAACTGCGCTCTGCCCAGATGCCAGCTCTTCTGCTGGGGTAGCCTGTGGGGAGTCAGCCTCTGGACAAGAGGATAGGGGAGGGCAGAGGCCAACTGCGCTCTGCCCAGATGCCAGGTCTTCCGCTGGGGTAGCCGGTGGGGAGTCAGCCTCTGGACAAGAGGATAGGGGAGGGCAGAGGACGACTGCGCTCTGCCCTGATGCCAGCTCTTCTGCTGGGGTGAGGGGGGTACAAGCCAGTCCTGTAACAAGGGGGTCGGTTAGCAGGGGCTAGCGGCGCTCTGCCCGGATGCCAGCTCTTCCGCTGGGAAGGGATCAGTGGGTACCGTAGGCTCATCCCCTGCCCCCAGAACTCGGTTGGGAAGTAGCTGGGAAGGGGAGGGCTCGCTTACCTCCTCCTCCTGGTATCCCTGCGGAGATGGATGGGGATCTGGACCAACCGTCCAGCATCCCTGTAGGACTGGCACCAAGCCCGCGGTCTCATCTGCGCCCATGCAGAGGGGCTTGTGTTCCCCTTTTTCCGGTATCTCCGGCTGCTGGTGGAAGGTGAGGCCGGTTGCCTCTCCTCCCCAGGACTCTGGTTGCTGTAGGGCAGAGGGACCCCGCATCTCCTTCCCCTGGAACTCAGGTTGCCGCTGGGGAGAGAGACCGGTTGTCTCCTCTCCCTGTGATATGCACTGCCGTTGGAGATCTGGGCAGGCGGCCCAGTATCCCTGTAGGGCCGGTAGAGAGAACTCGGTCCCATCTCCACCTGCCATCTGTGGGTCCTCCCAGGACCAGTCTGTGAGGTCCCTCAACATTTGCGAGTAAGGACCACCTGCGTCCACACCTGGCAACTCCGGCTGTTGCTGAGGGTCTGGGCCAGCTGCCCAGCATCCTGGTGGAGAGCCCTCGGTCCCGTCTCCACCTGCCTGTTGTGGTTCCTCACAGGACCAGTCTATGAGGACCCCTACTTCGGGTTCCTCTGGCCGCCTCAGGGGGAGACTGCTAACCTCCTCGGATGCAGCCTCTGCTCGGCTGCTGTAACACTCCTTCCGCTGGGCAATTTCTCTCTCTTTTGCCAGTCGGAATTCTCATTCCATCCTTGCGTGTCGCTTGGCTGTGACCTAGTTCCAGATGGCCTGGCATAAATCCATGGACACATTATCTCCATACTGGGCCACTCGCTGCCTCACCTTGGCCAGCCAGTCATCTTCAGAGCCTTCCATACTTGTCTGCTCCAAGTCGCTGGATACCTCTGCTCCCAGGGGCGCTGCATGAGTGCTAGCGTTGCCCTCAATTTGTAACTCCACACGTTACCGGTGTCTCTGAGCTGCTTATCCTCGCACTAGGAAGCCATCCCACCGCTTGCCACCAATGTAACGAAACGCCTAGCACCCCGACCGAGTACCTCCGTTGCTGGATGCTCCTAGCGTTTCCTGAGGTCTCCAAGCACTCTGGCAGACACCACCATCACTGAACCGAAGAAGCAGATAAATCCTCTTCAAACATATGAATGCTGTAGACAGTGGAATAGGAAACCATACGAATAGGTTTACGCTCCTAGCAGTCAAACTGGAACAGCATACCATAAATCCTCCCCCAAGAATGAGACGACACTTCACTTTGAGGGTTAAAACAGGAACTGACTGTACTTGCACGTACAGCCTCTTTTATTCACAAACCACCAACTTAGTACTGCCCACAGGGTTTTGAAATACAACCAATCAATATATTACAACACATACAATGTAAGTACAGCAACCAATCGTTCACGCCCCTAGGGGACCAGAAGGGAGACTGCGACACAGGACAGATACAACACATCCCCACAATGCATCATGGTTTCCTCCTCTCTGCCCTGGAGACAACCGAGGAGCAATCCAATTATCTCTCAGGACAAAGGGAAATCGCCAATACACATGTGGAGACAACAGGACAGACATCACCATTTAAACACACAATGGCACAATGGGACAATAGAACCACACCCAGCATATTCCTCCACTCTGTCTATCCACTCAACTATCTCTCAAGCTGACAAGTTACACTTATTATAAATTGTTACGACTTTGTGAGGTTACATTGTCCATACATATAACTTACATCAATTTAAACAGTATAACTTGGGGGACAAACCT
Organism: Bufo gargarizans; assembly: GCF_014858855.1. Lineage (NCBI taxonomy): Eukaryota > Metazoa > Chordata > Amphibia > Anura > Bufonidae > Bufo > Bufo gargarizans. The sequence continues at coordinate 567,056,635 of NC_058082.1, read as the reverse complement.
ATCCAAAATTCCCTGGAATAGGTTCAAGGGTTTAAAAGTTACTATGGGCCATAATCCTGAGGCAAGAGGCTGGTAAACAGGCCTCTCCAAAACCCAGTGGCGAGGTTGGTTTCGCCACACACTGTTCGGACAATTTTCATAGTTTTGTACATGTAAAGATGAAACCTGAATTACAAAATAAGAAAATCATACTAACCTCCCCCCTTCCCCCAACCCTATATATTTTCTGAAGGTAGACGCACTGACACGTATCCGGCGTCCAGCCTACACGGCATACAATGGTACACCCACAAGTATGTGCGGCCAGGACGCACGGGAGGTGCACGTACACGGACACCCAGACGAATCCTGCAACCAGCCCACACAGCAAACAATGGAACACGTGAACAAAGCCGAAACAATGGAAACGTAATATATTAACCCCTTAATGACCAGCCTGTTTTGGGCCATACAGACCAAGCGATTTTTTTCATCATTACCTTCCAAGAGTTAGAACTTTTTTATTTTTCCGTCTATGTAACCGTATGAGGGCTTGCTTAACTGCGGGACGAGTTGTCATTTTGTAATGATGCCATTTTGGGGTCCACATAACTTACCAATTAACTTTTATTAACTCTTTCTGAGAGGGGTAATAGGAACAAACAATAGTGCCAGCGAGTTTTGATGTTATAAATTTTGTGGCGTTCCTTTTTCAGCATAAATATAATTTTATTCTCAGTTAGTACGATTACACCGACGCCTAATACATAGGGGGTCATTTATTATACTGAAATATGCCTTTATTAGGCGTATTTCAGGCGCAGAATACGGCGCAACAGTTAGTTGCACCGCCATCTGCAACTTTTCCCCGCTCACGACGGGTCTAAATTTGTGGGCGAGGAAGGGGGCGGCCGGTAGGCCTGTCTAATTGACCATTTTGTACGTCTGTTTCAGGCATAGAAAAAGGTCTAAATGTAAGACCGCTAGGAAGCGGATTAACATTTAGAAGTGGCGGAGTATCCGCCAAAGTTATGAAGAGGCCTGCACCTCTTCGTAACTCCAGCAGATTCGCAGCCACAAATAGCGGTTATTAAGACCAACGTCTAAAACGCCAGTCTTAATAAATGTGCATGTGGCGAAAGTAACCTAACCCTAACCCTTCTGCCTAAGGATTATGGCCCATATACTAAAACTTTGTTACCCCTCAGTAAAAAGGCTTGTTCATGTCTTTTTACTATGTGGTTCAGCAAATGGGATTATACAAACTACCGAACAAGACGCTTTCAACGAAAGTATGCACAAACGGATCCGTTCGTGCAATTTGTACATTCTTTGAAGGAGAAGGTAGACCGGCCGCACAGTCTATCTGTGGAACTGTTTTGGGCAGGAAAGCCATGCTTGCGGTCTGTCAAATGTGACTTCCATGGAATTCGGGAACCCCTGCTCAGATCTGGGTGATTTCTGGATATGTTGTTTGCCCAGATCAGAGCTATCCAGGGATGTATAATTTATGGGGATATGTGGGACTTTGGGGTGTTTTCTGTGTTTTGGGGAAAAATGTGTGTTTTCTGCCTGTAAGTGATTAAGTTAGCCCATTGTGTTTGTTAATTGTATCACACGCAGAGCCTATTCTGTTTGGTAATTGTATCGCATGCAGAGCCCATTGTGTTTGGTAATTGTATCACAGGCAGAGCCCATTGTGTTTGGTAATTGTATCACAGGCAGAGCCCATTGTGTTTGGTAATTGTATCACAGGCAGAGCCCATTGTGTTTGGTAATTGTATCACAGGCAGAGCCCATTGTGTTTGTTAATTTTATCACAGGCAGAGCCCATTGTGTTTGTTAATTGTATCACGGGCAGAGCCCATTGTGTTTGGTAATTGTATCACAGGCAGAGTCCATTGTGTTTGGTAATTGTATCACGGGCAGAGCCCATTGTGTTTGGTAATTGTATCACGGGCAGAGCCCATTGTGTTTGGTAATTGTATCACGGGCAGAGCCCATTGTGTTTGGTAATTGTATCACAGGCAGAGCCCATTGTGTTTGGTAATTGTATCACAGGCAGAGTCCATTGTGTTTGGTAATTGTATCACGGGCAGAGCCCATTGTGTTTGGTAATTGTATCACAGGCAGAGCCCATTGTGTTTGGTAATTGTATCACGGGCAGAGCTCATTGTGTTTGGTAATTGTATCACAGGCAGAGGGGGGGTTTGTGTACAATTGCTGGGAGTGTTTCCACACTGTAAATGCCTGTGATTGGCTAATGTATAAACTGTCTCAGTCTTCCACAAGGTCCAGGGGAGTGTCTCTGCCTGGAAGACCTGTAAAAAGGCTGACATGTAGCCCTATTAAAGAGTTTCTGTTTTACCCTCAGCATAGAGCCTCGTCTCATGTGTGGGGGACAAGGCTGCATCTACACTGGGGAATGCTATACGCTGTATACTCCCCGGCTATAATCCCTGACCTCTTTTAAGAGCTTGTTTCTGCATCGCTCTCTGAAGGAAGAGAGGTTCAACCACTGGAGCCTTGTCGTAGGTCCAGGGTGGGTAGGAGACGGCGAGACCCTAACCAAGTTGCGGTGGTTCGTGGGGTCGGCAGTGCTGACGGTGTCAAGTGGAGTGCTTGGAGCCCCTGGGAAGCACTAGGAGCATCCAGCATCCATTAACGGAGCTACCCAGTCGGGGTGCCAAGAGATCCGTTACAGTGCACCATCGTTTATAGGATTCACTACTTTTGTGCAATAAAACCCCTTTAAAAATGATTTCACGGGTAGCCTACCCGCATCTATAAGGTAGTCAACACACTCTGCCTTGTCCCTTTTTGGTGAAAGCGGGGAGGTGTTGGAGTCTGTAACTATGTCACAGCTCTTTCCAGACTGTAGATTTTCACCCCCTTTAATTTCCTTTTTACGCTTCTTCATTTCCAAACATGTAACATTACGATCGTTAATACGTCCGCTGACTTGGTTTGAGGGCTTATTATCAAAGTCTGACCCATGAACTAAACTGATGCGGAAAAACGGAAAAACGCAAGTGTACTGAAAGCATTTGAAGACGGATCCGTCTTCAAAATGCGTTCAGTGTTACTATGGCAGCCAGGACGCTATTAAAGTCCTGGTTGCCATAGTAGTAGCGGGGGAGCGGTATACTTACAGTCCGTGCGGCTCCCGGGGCGCTCCAGAATGACGTCAGAGCGCCCCATGCGCATGGATGACGTGCCATGCGATCACATGATCCATGTGCGTGGGGCGCCCTGACGTCACTCTGAAGCGCCCCGGGAGCCGCACGGACGGTAAGTATGCTGCTCCCCCGCTCCCCACAACACTTTACCATGGCTGCCAGGACTTTAGCGTCCCGGCAGCCATGGTAACCATTCAGAAAAAGCTAAACGTCGGATCCGGCAATGCGCCGAAACGACGTTTAGCTTAAGGCCGGGTCCGGATTAATGCCTTTCAATGGGCATTCATTCCGGATCCGGCCTTGCGGCAAGTCTTCAGGATTTTTGGCCGGAGCAAAAAGCGTAGCATGCTGCGGTATTTTCTCCGGCCAAAAAACGTTCCGGTCCGGAACTGAAGACGTCCTGATGCATCCTGAACGGATTTCACTCCATTCAGAATGCATTGGGATAAAACTGATCAGGATTCTTCCGGCATAGAGCCCCGACGACGGAACTCTATGCCGGAACAGAACAACGCAAGTGTGAAAGAGCCCTAACAAAAAGTATCTTTCACTGAGATTTTCTTCACTTCTTCTTGGATCCTAAACTTACAAAGTCTCTGCTGCGAAGTCCTTCCTCCATTTTTTTGTGTTCTGTACACCATACACCTGAACAAATATGTTGTTTCCGGCTCCTTACAAAGTTCAGTCTCTTTCCCCTCCTTTCTCTATGTTGATGTGGAGGGGATTGCAGGTGTAATCCCAATCCCGAGTGCAGGTTTCAGAGCCTCTTTTCAGTGGTTGTAAGATAGTTCCTCACCTTCTCGTGGGAGGAGCTTTGACACTGGGACTTCCTCCCCTCACTGGTCTGCTGGTTGGTCAGGAGGTCTTGGGCAGATGATTACCCCCAGACATCCATAGTATGAGCAGCATGGCAGACCGGTCAGGTCACCAAAAGCTGTGTGTTACCACACCTGTAACCTGGGCAGCTTCTGGACACTGCTAAACAGCCCATACAGCCTGCCCTTAGGGAATAGGTACTTTAACTGTTCCACACAGTCTAGAACAGGCATGGCCAACCTGCGGCTCTCCAGCTGTTGTAAAACTACAACTCCCACCATGCCCTGCTATAGGCTGCTAGCTGTAGTCAGTCTGTGCATGCTGGGAGTTGTAGTTTTGCAACAGCTGGAGAGCCTCAGGTTGGCCATCCCTGGTCTAGAACTTTAGATTGAATTAAATTCAATTAGGTTTTCAAAATTCAATTCAAAAAGCTCAGTCCATAGTTTTAAACTTAGTCCAGGATCGCTCAGTTTATATCAGAATGAGCCGCTGATGGAGTGAATTTGGTTTTCTCTCCACCTCTGCATCAAATGTATCAAACAAAAGTCCTTAGAACTTTTTTCGGTCCAACACTACATTTAAGTAACCCTAACTTTTTAATGGTACCATGGAGGTCCTCTGCCAAAGCAACACTTTGCTAGACCCTGAACCTGTTGTTTCAAAGCAAACTTATAGATTTTAATTTTGCAAGTAATGGAGATCCTCGTCTTCATTCTTCAACATATTAGATAAACAACATCCGTCAATAACTGCTGAAGGTTTAGCGTTGGATAACATTGCACTAAATCTCGCCGTTCTTTCCAGTTCTGCTTCCTTTGCGGTGTGAAACCCAAAACACACGTGCAATGTAATTCATGGCTACCTCTGTCAATGTAAACCTTCGACATAATAAACACAAGTAATATCGCATTTATTCCAAATATACCTTCACATTTATTCCTGAGATGCCGAAGATTGCTTTGTGGTTTGCTCTGCACTTGATACCCTTTGGCATTGTGGTTGGCAGAGGTAGCCAGCTTTTCATGATGTTGAAATGAATAGACTTTTGTCATAAAGGCATAAACCAGAACACAGGACTAGGGGGTGGGCAAAAGGGCTGTCTGTGTCTATCCTCCTCCCTCCCCTCTAGGTCATCTAAGTCCTCCCCTTCCCGTCGGACATTGTCATCCTCCCTATTTTATTCAGTCTACTCGTAACTAGTCATGAAGACAGATCAACAAATAGTAAAAACATGAAGGGCCCCAAGGAAACGTTTCCATCACATTTATTCTTGATTGTTGAGCTCAAACAAAAATCTTGGCACCAATAAAAAGAAACAAATTTCCCAGATAAAAAAAATTTAAATCCCCAATGCGCATTATAAGAAAAAACAAATATTGTACCCATTCATTTCTTCCTGCAGCATCACTTAGTCAGCATGCCCCTATTCCTGGTGTACAGGCTGCACACACAGCTAGTCAGCATGCCCCTATTCCTGGTGTACAGACTGCACACACAGCTAGTCAGTATGCCCCTATTCCTGGTGTACAGACTGCACACACAGCTAGTCAGTATGCCCCTATTCCTGGTGTACAGACTGCACACACAGCTAGTCAGCATGCCCCTATTCCTGGTGTACAGGCTGCACACACAGCTAGTCAGCATGCCCCTATTCCTGGTGTACAGACTGCACACACAGCTAGTCAGTATGCCCCTATTCCTGGTGTACAGACTGCACACACAGCTAGTCAGTATGCCCCTATTCCTGGTGTACAGACTGCACACACAGCTAGTCAGCATGCCCCTATTCCTGGTGTACAGACTGCGCACACAGCTAGTCAGCATGCCCCTATTCCTGGTGTACAGACTGCACACACAGCTAGTCAGCATGCCCCTATTCCTGGTGTACAGACTGCACACACAGCTAGTCAGTATGCCCCTATTCCTGGTGTACAGACTGCACACACAGCTAGTCAGCATGCCCCTATTCCTGGTGTACAGACTGCGCACACAGCTAGTCAGCATGCCCCTATTCCTGGTGTACAGACTGCGCACACAGCTAGTCAGCATGCCCCTATTCCTGGTGCACAGACTGCACACACAGCTAGTCAGCATGCCCCTATTCCTGGTGTACAGACTGCACACACAGCTAGTCAGTATGCCCCTATTCCTGGTGTACAGACTGCACACACAGCTAGTCAGCATGCCCCTATTCCTGGTGTACAGGCTGCACACACAGCTAGTCAGCATGCCCCTATTCCTGGTGTACAGACTGCACACACAGCTAGTCAGCATGCCCCTATTCCTGGTGTACAGACTGCACACACGGCTAGTCAGCATGCCCCTATTCCTGGTGTACAGACTGCACACCTAGTCAGCATGCCCCTATTCCTGGTGTACAGACTGCACACACGGCTAGTCAGCATGCCCCTATTCCTGGTGTACAGACTGCACACACAGCTAGTCAGCATGCCCCTATTCCTGGTGTACAGACTGCACACACAGCTAGTCAGCATGCCCCTATTCCTGGTGTACAGACTGCACACACAGCTAGTCAGCATGTCCCTATTCCTGGTGTACAGGCTGCACACACGGCTAGTCAGCATGCCCCTATTCCTGGTGTACAGACTGCACACACGGCTAGTCAGCATGCCCCTATTCCTGGTGTACAGACTGCGCACACAGCTAGTCAGCATGCCCCTATTCCTGGTGTACAGACTGCACACACAGCTAGTCAGCATGCCCCTATTCTTGGTGTACAGACTGCACACACGGCTAGTCAGCATGCCCCTATTCCTGGTGTACAGACTGCACACACGGCTAGTCAGCATGCCCCTATTCCTGGTGTACAGACTGCACACACGGCTAGTCAGCATGCCCCTATTCCTGGTGTACAGACTGCACACACAGCTAGTCAGCATGTCACTATTCCTGGTGTACAGACTGCACACACGGCTAGTCAGCATGCCCCTATTCCTGGTGTACAGGCTGCACACACAGCTAGTCAGCATGCCCCTATTCCTGGTGTACAGACTGCACACACGGCTAGTCAGCATGCCCCTATTCCTGGTGTACAGGCTGCACACACAGCTAGTCAGCATGCCCCTATTCCTGGTGTACAGACTGCACACACGGCTAGTCAGCATGCCCCTATTCCTGGTGTGCAGACTGCACACACAGCTAGTCAGCATGCCCCTATTCCTGGTGTACAGACTGCACCCACAGCTAGTCAGCATGCCCCTATTCCTGGTGTACAGGCTGCACACACGGCTAGTCAGCATGCCCCTATTCTTGGTGTACAGACTGCACACACGGCTAGTCAGCATGCCCCTATTCCTGGTGTACAGACTGCACACACAGCTAGTCAGCATGCCCCTATTCTTGGTGTACAGACTGCACACACAGCTAGTCAGCATGCCCCTATTCTTGGTGTACAGACTGCACACACAGCTAGTCAGCATGACCCTATTCCTGGTGCACAGACTGCACACACAGCTAGTCAGCATGACCCTATTCCTGGTGCACAGACTGTACACACAGCTAGTCAGCATGCCCCTATTCCTGGTGTACAGACTGCACACACAGCTAGTCAGCATGCCCCTATTCCTGGTGTACAGACTGCACACACGGCTAGTCAGCATGCCCCTATTCCTGGTGTACAGGCTGCACACACAGCTAGTCAGCATGCCCCTATTCCTGGTGCACAGACTGCACACACAGCTAGTCAGCATGCCCCTATTCCTGGTGCACAGACTGCACACACAGCTAGTCAGCATGCCCCTATTCCTGGTGTACAGGCTGCACACACAGCTAGTCAGCATGCCCCTATTCTTGGTGTGCAGACTGCACACACAGCTAGTCAGCATGCCCCTATTCCTGGTGTACAGACTGTACACACAGCTAGTCAGCATGCCCCTATTCCTGGTGTACAGACTGCACACACAGGTAGTCAGCATGCCCCTATTCCTGGTGTACAGACTGCACACACAGCTAGTCAGCATGCCCCTATTCCTGGTGTACAGACTGCACACACAGCTAGTCAGCATGCCCCTATTCCTGGTGTACAGACTGCACACACAGGTAGTCAGCATGCCCCTATTCCTGGTGTACAGACTGCACACACAGCTAGTCAGCATGCCCCTATTTCTGGTGTACAGACTGCACACACAGCTAGTCAGCATGCCCCTATTCCTGGTGTACAGACTGCACACACAGCTAGTCAGCATGCCCCTATTCTTGGTGTACAGACTGCACACACGGCTAGTCAGCATGCCCCTATTCCTGGTGTACAGACTGTACACACAGCTAGTCAGCATGCCCCTATTCCTGGTGTACAGGCTGCACACACGGCTAGTCAGCATGCCCCTATTCCTGGTGTACAGACTGCGCACACGGCTAGTCAGCATGCCCCTATTTCTGGTGTACAGACTGCACACACAGCTAGTCAGCATGACCCTATTCCTGGTGTACAGACTGTACACACAGCTAGTCAGCATGCCCCTATTCCTGGTGTACAGACTGCGCACACAGCTAGTCAGCATGCCCCTATTCCTGGTGTACAGACTGCGCACACAGCTAGTCAGCATGCCCCTATTCCTGGTGTACAGACTGCGCACACAGCTAGTCAGCATGCCCCTATTCCTGGTGTACAGACTGCGCACACAGCTAGTCAGCATGCCCCTATTTCTGGTGTACAGACTGCACACACAGCTAGTCAGCATGCCCCTATTCCTGGTGTACAGACTGCACACACAGCTAGTCAGCATGCCCCTATTCCTGGTGCACAGACTGCACACACAGCTAGTCAGCATGCCCCTATTCCTGGTGCACAGACTGCACACACGGCTAGTCAGCATGCCCCTATTCCTGGTGTACAGACTGCACACACAGCTAGTCAGCATGCCCCTATTCTTGGTGTACAGACTGCACACACAACTAGTCAGCATGCCCCTATTCCTGGTGTACAGACTGTACACACAGCTAGTCAGCATGCCCCTATTCCTGGTGTACAGGCTGCACACACGGCTAGTCAGCATGCCCCTATTCCTGGTGTACAGACTGCGCACACGGCTAGTCAGCATGCCCCTATTTCTGGTGTACAGACTGCACACACAGCTAGTCAGCATGACCCTATTCCTGGTGTACAGACTGTACACACAGCTAGTCAGCATGCCCCTATTCCTGGTGTACAGACTGCGCACACAGCTAGTCAGCATGCCCCTATTCCTGGTGTACAGGCTGCACACACAGCTAGTCAGCATGCCCCTATTCCTGGTGTACAGACTGCACACACGGCTAGTCAGCATGCCCCTATTTCTGGTGCACAGACTGCACACACAGCTAGTCAGCATGCCCCTATTCCTGGTGCACAGACTGCACACACAGCTAGTCAGCATGCCCCTATTCCTGGTGTACAGACTGCGCACACAGCTAGTCAGCATGCCCCTATTCCTGGTGTACAGACTGCGCACACAGCTAGTCAGCATGCCCCTATTCCTGGTGTACAGACTGCGCACACAGCTAGTCAGCATGCCCCTATTTCTGGTGTACAGACTGCACACACAGCTAGTCAGCATGCCCCTATTCCTGGTGTACAGACTGCACACACAGCTAGTCAGCATGCCCCTATTCCTGGTGCACAGACTGCACACACAGCTAGTCAGCATGCCCCTATTCCTGGTGCACAGACTGCACACACGGCTAGTCAGCATGCCCCTATTCCTGGTGTACAGACTGCACACACAGCTAGTCAGCATGCCCCTATTCCTGGTGTACAGACTGCACACACAACTAGTCAGCATGCCCCTATTCCTGGTGTACAGACTGTACACACAGCTAGTCAGCATGCCCCTATTCCTGGTGTACAGACTGCACACACGGCTAGTCAGCATGCCCCTATTCCTGGTGTACAGACTGCACACACAGCTAGTCAGCATGCCCCTATTCCTGGTGCACAGACTGCACACACAGCTAGTCAGCATGCCCCTATTCCTGGTGTACAGACTGCACACACAGCTAGTCAGCATGACCCTATTCCTGGTGTACAGACTGCACACACAGCTAGTCAGCATGCCCCTATTCTTGGTGTACAGACTGCGCACACAGCTAGTCAGCATGCCCCTATTCCTGGTGTACAGACTGCACACACAGCTAGTCAGTATGCCCCTATTCCTGGTGTACAGGCTGCACACACAGCTAGTCAGCATGCCCCTATTCCTGGTGCACAGACTGCACACACGGCTAGTCAGCATGCCCCTATTCCTGGTGTACAGACTGCACACACGGCTAGTCAGCATGCCCCTATTCCTGGTGTACAGACTGCACACACGGCTAGTCAGCATGCCACTATTCCTGGTGCACAGACTGCACACACAGCTAGTCAGCATGCCCCTATTCCTGGTGCACAGACTGCACACACAGCTAGTCAGCATGCCCCTATTCCTGGTGTACAGACTGCACACACGGCTAGTCAGCATGCCCCTATTCCTGGTGTACAGACTGCACACACAGCTAGTCAGCATGTCCCTATTCCTGGTGTACAGACTGCACACACGGCTAGTCAGCATGCCCCTATTCCTGGTGTACAGACTGCACACACAGCTAGTCAGCATGCCCCTATTCCTGGTGCACAGACTGCACACACAGCTAGTCAGCATGCCCCTATTCCTGGTGTACAGACTGCACACACGGCTAGTCAGCATGCCCCTATTCCTGGTGTACAGACTGCACACACAGCTAGTCAGCATGTCCCTATTCCTGGTGTACAGACTGCACACACGGCTAGTCAGCATGCCCCTATTCCTGGTGTACAGACTGCACACACGGCTAGTCAGCATGCCCCTATTCCTGGTGTACAGACTGCACACACAGCTAGTCAGCATGCCCCTATTCCTGGTGTACAGACTGCACACACAGCTAGTCAGCATGCCCCTATTCCTGGTGTACAGACTGCACACACAGCTAGTCAGCATGCCCCTATTCCTGGTGTACAGACTGCACACACAGCTAGTCAGCATGCCCCTATTCCTGGTGCACAGACTGCACACACAGCTAGTCAGCATGCCCCTATTCCTGGTGCACAGACTGCACACACGGCTAGTCAGTATGCCACTATTCCTGGTGTACAGACTGCACACACAGCTAGTCAGCATGTCACTATTCCTGGTGTACAGACTGCACACACGGCTAGTCAGCATGCCCCTATTCCTGGTGTACAGACTACACACACAGCTAGTCAGCATGCCCCTATTCCTGGTGCACAGACTGCACACACAGCTAGTCAGCATGCCCCTATTCCTGGTGCACAGACTGCACACACAGCTAGTCAGCATGCCCCTATTCCTGGTGTACAGACTGCACACACAGCTAGTCAGCATGCCCCTATTCCTGGTGCACAGACTGCACACACAGCTAGTCAGCATGCCCCTATTCCTGGTGTACAGACTGCACACACAGCTAGTCAGCATGCCCCTATTCCTGGTGTACAGACTGCACACACAGCTAGTCAGCATGCCCCTATTCCTGGTGTACAGACTGCACACACAGCTAGTCAGCATGCCCCTATTCCTGGTGTACAGACTGCACACACAGCTAGTCAGCATGCCCCTATTCCTGGTGTACAGACTACACACACAGCTAGTCAGCATGTCCCTATTCCTGGTGTACAGACTGCACACACGGCTAGTCAGCATGCCCCTATTCCTGGTGTACAGACTGCACACACAGCTAGTCAGCATGCCCCTATTCCTGGTGTACAGACTGCACACACAGCTAGTCAGCATGCCCCTATTCCTGGTGCACAGACTGCACACACGGCTAGTCAGTATGCCACTATTCCTGGTGCACAGACTGCACACACAGCTAGTCAGCATGCCCCTATTCCTGGTGTACAGACTGTACACACAGCTAGTCAGCATGCCCCTATTCCTGGTGTACAGGCTGCACACACAGCTAGTCAGCATGCCCCTATTCCTGGTGTACAGACTGTACACACAGCTAGTCAGCATGCCCCTATTCCTGGTGTACAGGCTGCACACACAGCTAGTCAGCATGCCCCTATTCCTGGTGTACAGACTGCACACACGGCTAGTCAGCATGCCCCTATTCCTGGTGTACAGGCTGCACACACGGCTAGTCAGCATGCCCCTATTCCTGGTGTACAGACTGCACACACAGCTAGTCAGCATGCCCCTATTCCTGGTGTACAGACTGTACACACAGCTAGTCAGCATGCCCCTATTCCTGGTGTACAGGCTGCACACACAGCTAGTCAGCATGCCCCTATTCCTGGTGTACAGACTGTACACACAGCTAGTCAGCATGCCCCTATTCCTGGTGTACAGGCTGCACACACGGCTAGTCAGCATGCCCCTATTCCTGGTGTACAGACTGCACACACAGCTAGTCAGCATGCCCCTATTCCTGGTGCACAGACTGCACACACGGCTAGTCAGCATGCCCCTATTCCTGGTGTACAGACTGCACACACGGCTAGTCAGCATGCCCCTATTCCTGGTGTACAGACTGCACACACGGCTAGTCAGCATGCCCCTATTCCTGGTGTACAGACTGCACACACGGCTAGTCAGCATGCCCCTATTCCTGGTGCACAGACTGCACACACAGCTAGTCAGCATGACCCTATTCCTGGTGTACAGACTGCACACACAGCTAGTCAGCATGCCCCTATTCCTGGTGTACAGACTGCACACACGGCTAGTCAGCATGCCCCTATTCCTGGTGTACAGACTGCACACACAGCTAGTCAGCATGCCCCTATTCCTGGTGTACAGACTGCGCACACAGCTAGTCAGCATGCCCCTATTCCTGGTGTACAGACTGCGCACACAGCTAGTCAGCATGCCCCTATTTCTGGTGTACAGACTGCACACACAGCTAGTCAGCATGCCCCTATTCCTGGTGTACAGACTGCACACACAGCTAGTCAGCATGCCCCTATTCCTGGTGCACAGACTGCACACACGGCTAGTCAGTATGCCCCTATTCCTGGTGTACAGACTGCACACACGGCTAGTCAGCATGCCCCTATTCCTGGTGTACAGACTGCACACACGGCTAGTCAGCATGCCCCTATTCCTGGTGCACAGACTGCACACACAGCTAGTCAGCATGCCCCTATTCCTGGTGTACAGACTGCACACACGGCTAGTCAGCATGCCCCTATTCCTGGTGCACAGACTGCACACACAGCTAGTCAGCATGCCCCTATTCCTGGTGTACAGACTGCACACACAGCTAGTCAGCATGCCCCTATTCTTGGTGTACAGACTGCACACACAGCTAGTCAGCATGCCCCTATTCCTGGTGTACAGACTGCACACACAGCTAGTCAGCATGCCCCTATTCCTGGTGTACAGACTGCACACACAGCTAGTCAGCATGCCCCTATTCCTGGTGCACAGACTGCACACACAGCTAGTCAGCATGCCCCTATTCCTGGTGTACAGACTACACACACAGCTAGTCAGCATGCCCCTATTCCTGGTGTACAGACTGCACACACAGCTAGTCAGCATGCCCCTATTCCTGGTGCACAGACTGCACACACGGCTAGTCAGCATGCCCCTATTCCTGGTGTACAGACTGCACACACAGGTAGTCAGCATGCCCCTATTCCTGGTGTACAGACTGCACACACAGCTAGTCAGCATGCCCCTATTCCTGGTGTACAGACTGCACACACAGCTAGTCAGCATGCCCCTATTCCTGGTGTACAGACTGCACACACAGCTAGTCAGCATGCCCCTATTCTTGGTGCACAGACTGCACACACAGCTAGTCAGCATGCCCCTATTCCTGGTGCACAGACTGCACACACGGCTAGTCAGCATGCCCCTATTCCTGGTGTACAGACTGCACACACAGCTAGTCAGCATGCCCCTATTCCTGGTGTACAGACTGCACACACGGCTAGTCAGCATGTCCCTATTCCTGGTGTACAGACTACACACACAGCTAGTCAGTATGCCCCTATTCCTGGTGTACAGACTGCACACACAGCTAGTCAGCATGCCCCTATTCCTGGTGCACAGACTGCACACACGGCTAGTCAGCATGCCCCTATTCCTGGTGTACAGACTGCACACACAGCTAGTCAGCATGCCCCTATTCCTGGTGTACAGACTGCACACACGGCTAGTCAGCATGCCCCTATTCCTGGTGTACAGACTGCACACACGGCTAGTCAGCATGCCCCTATTCCTGGTGTACAGACTACACACACAGCTAGTCAGTATGCCCCTATTCCTGGTGCACAGACTGCACACACGGCTAGTCAGCATGCCCCTATTCTTGGTGTACAGGCTGCACACACAGCTAGTCAGCATGCCCCTATTCCTGGTGCACAGACTGCACACACGGCTAGTCAGCATGCCCCTATTCCTGGTGTACAGGCTGCACACACAGCTAGTCAGCATGCCCCTATTCCTGGTGTACAGACTGCACACACAGCTAGTCAGCATGCCCCTATTCCTGGTGTACAGACTGCGCACACAGCTAGTCAGCATGCCCCTATTCCTGGTGCACAGACTGTACACACAGCTAGTCAGCATGTCCCTATTCCTGGTGTACAGACTGCACACACGGCTAGTCAGCATGTCCCTATTCCTGGTGTACAGACTGCACACACGGCTAGTCAGCATGCCCCTATTCCTGGTGTACAGACTGCACACACGGCTAGTCAGCATGCCCCTATTCTTGGTGCACAGACTGCACACACAGCTAGTCAGCATGCCCCTATTCCTGGTGTACAGACTGCACACACAGCTAGTCAGCATGCCCCTATTCCTGGTGTACAGACTGCACACACGGCTAGTCAGCATGCCCCTATTCCTGGTGTACAGACTGCACACACAGCTAGTCAGCATGCCCCTATTCCTGGTGTACAGACTGCGCACACAGCTAGTCAGCATGCCCCTATTCCTGGTGCACAGACTGCACACACGGCTAGTCAGTATGCCACTATTCCTGGTGCACAGACTGTACACACAGCTAGTCAGCATGCCCCTATTCCTGGTGTACAGACTGCACACACAGCTAGTCAGCATGCCCCTATTCCTGGTGCACAGACTGCACACACAGCTAGTCAGCATGCCCCTATTCCTGGTGTACAGACTGCACACACAGCTAGTCAGCATGCCCCTATTCCTGGTGTACAGACTGCACACACAGCTAGTCAGCATGCCCCTATTCCTGGTGTACAGACTGCACACACAGCTAGTCAGCATGTCCCTATTCCTGGTGTACAGGCTGCACACACGGCTAGTCAGCATGCCCCTATTCTTGGTGCACAGACTGCACACACAGCTAGTCAGCATGCCCCTATTCTTGGTGCACAGACTGTACACACAGCTAGTCAGCATGCCCCTATTCCTGGTGTACAGACTGCACACACGGCTAGTCAGCATGCCCCTATTCCTGGTGTACAGACTGCACACACGTAGCACCACGTTTCATGGATACAATCCTATGTTTAGTACGATTGATCAATTTGTTGGGATAACCTCTCTTGGAGAATTTCTTGCACATCTCATCCAACCTATATCCAAATTGGGTGTCATCGGATACGATGCGGCGTACCCTGAGTAGTTGACTCCACGGGAGGGAACTCACCATAGTCTGAGGGTGACTACTATCATACATTAGCAGGGTGTTCCTGTCTGTGGGTTTCTGGAATAGATCAGTACTGATCCTTCCATTGTGCACCTGAATTCGGACATCAAGGAACTGCAGCTCACGGGCAGAATGCATCACGGTGAACTGCAGGTCCCGGACCCCAGAATTCAGGTGCACATAAAACTCATCTAACTCAGGTATAGTACCTGTCCATATCAGGAAAATGTCGTCGATGTAGCGCTACTAATACAGAACTCTCTCGAAAAAAGTGGAGCGATACACTAGCCGATCCTCAACCTCCGCCATAAAGATGTTTGCGTAGGTGGGGGCCACATTGGACCCCATCGCCACACCCCGCTTTTGTTGGTAGAAGGTGTCCCTGAAGAGAAAGTAATTTCTCCTCAGGACCACCTCCAGGAGGGTGAGGATCAGACGGCGCGCTCCAAGAGAGAGTTCCGTGCCGGCCAGGGCCACATCGACGACATTTAAACCATAAGAGTGGTCGATGGATGTATACAACGATACAACATCGAAACTTACAAGTAAGAACTCCGTCGGCAAAGTAAGTGCATTCAACTTAGTCAAGAAATGGCCAGTATCTCGAATGTAGGAGGGGGCCGTGGTCGCGTGGATCCGCAATACCTTGTCCAAAAAAATGGATACAGGATTGAAGATGGAACCCCTGCCCGACACTATAGGTCGGCCAGGGGGATCCACCAAACTCTTGTGGATCTTTGGTAAAACATATATTACAGGGGTAATCGGATGGCTCACATGTAGAAAGCCATATAGTTCATCATCGATGATTCCCTGGCTAAGGGCCTCATCCAATAATACCCCTATAACATCTGCTATATCACACTTTGGATCTTTACTCAACATCTCATAAACATTAACATCTCCTACCTGTCTTGTGATCTCATCAATATATTTACAGGTGTCCATAACGACCACGGCACCCCCTTATCGGCTGGCTTGATCGTCAATTGTTTGTTATGTTCCAGTTCAGACAAAGCCCGCCTCTCATCTTGGGACAGATTGTGCCTGAACTGGTGGGTACTCTCTTCCCTTAATTGATCGATATGTTTCCTGACAAAGCTGATATATGTTTCAACCACATGATTACTTTGCGGTGGAGAAAAATGACTTTTGTTTCGTAACTCAAAATTTTTACACATAAGCATATCAGTGGGTACAATAGGTTGACAAATAGGTGTATCAATATTTCTCGTCGAAAAAAAGGCTTTCAATCTCAGGCGCCTAAAGAACTTTTGTAAGTCGAGCTCAAACTCGAACCAGTCCCGCGAGGTTGTAGGGCAAAATGTCAGGCCCCGGCTTAGTACACTGGTTTGTGTTTTATCAAGCTGAGAAGATGAAATGTTCACAACTAAGTTCATCATTTCCGCTGTCCGCGTCTCGTTATTCTCCCCTGGACATGGGAAGAGGCCTCCATCGGTATTGGGGGCAGAGCTCTTGCTGGATCGATGGTGTTTCCTACCACCCCTTCTGTATCGCCCTCCCCTCTTTTTCTGCCTTGGCCTAAAAAATTAGACGCACCTGATTCATCAGCGGAATCAGATTCACCAGTGCTAAAGCCAAATTTGCCTTGATCAAAGCGTTTCCCCCGTCTGCGCCTATTGAACCTTTGTGGTTGAGATGACTGCCAATTGTATACTTTACCAGATTGGTAATCGTCTAGGTCTCTATGCCACTTATCCCTTTTGATGTGTTCAACTTCCGACTTATGCCGTGAAACATGTTGAGTCGTCTTTTCTTTGTAAGCTGTAAACTCCTCGGCACTCACAAGGTCCCGAATCTGGATTTCCAAATCGGTTGTAATTTTCTTCAGGTTGTCAACCTCTTTCTGCAAAAAGTCTATATTTAAGAGCATCAGCTCAAAAGAGTATTGGTTATTTATCGCTTCAAAAGCTTTACAGAAATCGCCATTAGTAGGAAATAAATTTGGGCGAAGATTAGACCTAAGTCCCCTTGGTATTCTTTGTTGTTTGTAATATTCTCTTAGAGTGATTAAATGCAGTTCCATGGTGTTCAACCTTTTGAGATCTTGTTCTGCTTTACGTTTCAGGATATCAACCGAGGGGGAACTTAAAAAGGTCACATCACATCCATCTACATTGATAAGTCGCTGTATGTCCTCATCAGTATAAACATACAT
The DNA here is from genome assembly GCF_014858855.1 of Bufo gargarizans. Taxonomy (NCBI): domain Eukaryota; kingdom Metazoa; phylum Chordata; class Amphibia; order Anura; family Bufonidae; genus Bufo; species Bufo gargarizans. Next base: position 567,038,872 of record NC_058082.1, on the reverse strand, counting down.
GTGTCTTAACGAGGTATCCATGTTCTTACTTGGACCTGGGGGACCTTCCATGGTGTGTATAACACCACTGCGTTCAACTCCCTGGTGCACGCCTCCCGGATCAAATATAGGTAGCGATTGTAGTGTAGAGGCAGCACCTTGCGGTCTCAGGATAATGCGGTTGTCAATGCAGCAGCCTAGCCGTAGGCCCTTGATCCATCAGGCCTTGAAGTACATACATGGAAAAGAAGATGGCTGCGGGGACAGGAGCGGCGGAGAACACCCGGGGCTCGGGATTTACATTACTGGGGCTTTCTGTATTGTAGACCTCCGGCTGTACTGAGCACAGGGTGCCGCTGATCTCGGACAATTGTCCGGCTCTCCGTCCCCTGATGTGCGGGCGGTGTTAACCCCTCAGTGGCTGAGCGCAGAAGGAGTTGTAGCTTCTCCCCGGGAAGATGTGGGCGGCTCTGAGAAGAGCCTTTGTGTTGCGAGGACGGAGGCAGCATTAACCCCCGAAGCCGTAGAGAGTGCGGCCCTGGCACTTGAGCGCGTAGACCACGTCCATGGCGGTGACGGTCTTCCTCTTGGCGTGCTCGGTGTAGGTGACGGCGTCCCGGATGACGTTCTCCAGGAAGACTTTCAGCACCCCGCGGGTCTCCTCATAGATGAGGCCGGAGATGCGCTTGACGCCTCCCCTGCGAGCTAGACGGCGGATGGCAGGCTTGGTGATGCCCTGGATGTTATCGCGGAGCACCTTCCTGTGCCGCTTGGCGCCGCCTTTCCCGAGCCCTTTCCCTCCTTTACCGCGACCAGACATCTTCTAGGTGTGAGCAGAAAGCAGTGACTGCTCAGCCCAGAGCCCTCCTTTATATGGAGCATGGGCGGACCTGGAGGAGAACTGCACGGAGAGGCTGGGGGCGGGGCTGTTCCTGAACTCCAGGCCCCGCCCTCCCGCTCTGATTGGCTGAGCTCAGAAGTGCTGGTGGTTTTCATTTTCCAGCCTCCGTATTACCAGCCTGTAAATTACATTATATTAAAGCCTCTATAATATATTATCAACCTCCACATTATATTACAGCCTCCATACTACCAGCCTCTGCATTACATCTATATTTCTATTACAGCCTTCGTATTACATTACCAGCCTCCATATTATATAACAGGCTCCATATTATCGTCCTCTACATTACATCACAGCATAAACATTATGTTACAGCCTCCATACTACCAGCTTCCATATTATATTACCGGCCTCTACATAACATTACAGCCTCCACATTATATTACAGCCTTCATATTAAATTAACAGCATCCACATTATATAACAGGCTCCATATTAACAGCCTCCACATTACATTACAGCCTCCACATTATATTACATCCTTCATATTACCGGCCTCTGCATTACATTACCCGCCTCCACATTATATTGCTTCCTCCCTATTACCGGCCTCTACATTTCAGCCTCCATATATACAGCCTCCATATTACAAGCCTCCACATTATATTACAGCCTCTATATTACATTACAGCCTCTATTTTATATTATCAACCTCAGCATTATTTTGCAGACTTCATATTTCCAGCCTCTACATTACATTATAGCCTCCACATCATATTACAGCCTCTATATTACCAGCCTCCACTTTAGATTACAGCCTCCATGTTACATTACCAGCCTTCATATTACCGGCCTCTACATTACAGTCTCCATGTTACATTACCTGCCTCCACATTATATTACAGACTCTATATTACTGTCCTCTACATTACATCACAGCCTAAACATTATGTTACAGCCTCCATATTATATGACAGCCTCCCTATTACTATCTTCTACATTACAGCCTCTATACTGCCAGCCTCCACATTACTGCACAGCCTTCATGTTACCAACCACTGCATTATATTACAGTCTCCAAATTATATTACAGCCTCCATATTACCAGCCTCCATGATACATTACCGGCCTCCACATAATATTACAGCCTCTGTATTACCGCTTTTACATTACCGGCCTCCACATTATATTACAAACTCCATATTATCGTCCTCTACATTACACAACAGCCTAAACATTATGTTACAGCCTCCATATTTTCAGCCTCTACATTATATGACAGCCTCAATATTACCGGCCTCTACATTACAGCCTCCATATTATATTACCGGCTTCCACATTATATGACAGCCTCCATATTATGGGCCTCTACATTAAAGCATCCACACTTTATTACAGCCTCCATATTACATTACCAGCGTCCACATTATATAACAGCCTCCATATTACCGGGTTCCATATTTACTGCCTTCATATTGTATTGCAGCCTCCCGATTAACAGCCGCCACATTATATTATAACCTCCATATTACATTACATTACATCCTACACATTGCTTTACAGCTTCCAAATAACATTATTAGCCTCCCTATTGTATTACATCCTCCATTTCATCAGCCTCTACATAATATCACAGCCTCCATATTACCAGCCTCCACATTATATTACCGTCTCCATATTACAGCCTTCATACTATATTACAGCCTCCATATTATATTACACCTCTACATGATATTACAGACTCTACATTATATTACAGCCTCCACATTATATTACAGCATCCATATTATATCACAGACTCTACCTGATATTTCAGTCTTCATATTACAGACTCCACATTATATAACAGTCTCCATATTACCGGCCTCCACATTATATTACAACCTCCACATAACATTACAGCCTTTATATTACATTACATGCGTCTACATTACATTACAGCCTCCATACTATATTTCAGCCTCTATATTATATTACAGCCTCCACATTACCAGCCTCCACATTATATTACAGCCGCCACATAATATTACAGCCTCAACATTATATTACAGCCTCCATTTTATATTACAGCCTCCACATTACATTATAGCCTCAACATTATATTACAGCCTCCATATTACCAGGCTCCACATTATATTACAGCCTCTATATTATATTACAGCCTCCACATTATATTACAGCCCCTACATTACATTATAGCCTCCACATTACATTACAGCCTCCATATTACCAGGCTCCACATTATATAACAGCCTCCACATTACATTACAGCCTCTATATTACCAGCCTCCACATTATATTACAGTCTGTACATGATATTACAGCATCCACATTATATTACAGCCTCTATATTATATAACAGCCTCCACATTACATTACAGCCTCCATATTACCAGTCTCCACATGATATTACAGCCTACACTTTACATTACAGCCTCCACATTATATTACAGCCTCCATATTACCAGTCTCCACATTATATTACAGCCTCCACATTACATTACAGCCTCCACATTATATTGCAGCCTACAGATTTCAGCCTTCACAGTGTAGTACAGCCTCCATATTACCAGTCTCCACATGATATTGCAGTCTCCACATTATATTACAGCCTCCACATTATATTGCAGCCTACAGATTTCAGCCTTCACAGTGTAGTACAGCCTCCATATTACCAGTCTCCACATGATATTGCAGTCTCCACATTATATTTCAGCCTTCACACTATAGTACAGCCTCCATATTACCAGCTGGTCCTCATTAAGGTCATACTGGGGGGGGGGGGGGGGGGGTAGAAGCATCACCAGCTCCATATGCAACAACTTCCGTCTATAATGAGCAGCTTTCTTCAGCCTCCCTCTGAAGACACCACCCGGCTCCAGCAGCAGGACCTCCAGCAGAACCTGACCCAGCAGGCGGTGACAGACTTGGACTGCACCCTGTAACCCCTGATCCAAGATGGGCGAGTTTTCCGTGGACATGCTCTCCTGCCCGGCCAGAGCGGGGGGCACAGATACCCCTGAGAGAACTCGCCTTTCCTTCCAGAATGTTTAGTGATGAATAGAGTTGAGCGGACACCTGGATGTGCGGGTTCGACGGGTTCGGCCGAACTTCACAAAAAAGTTTGAGTTCGGGGCCCGAACTTGACCCCGAACCCCATTGAAGTCAATGGGGACCCGAACTTTTGAGCACTAAAATGGCCATAAAAATGTCATGGAAAGGGCTGCAAATGGCATCAACATGTGGTGAAGAGCAGGACAAGTGTCCTCTAACCACACGTTCAGACAGTGCACCGGCTGCAGGGCAGGGAGCACCTCCAAGGGCAAGCTCCGGCCATGTGCCCAATGTGGAGACCCAGAAGTTGCAGGGGGCAAGATGGAGACGCAGGTGTTCCAGCGTTTATGGAGTTATTGGGGCTTCTAGGACCTCCCTCGTCATTGGTTAATTTATTGTTATATATTTTGTATTTATTTAATAAACGGCTGCTGTGGCCGATTAAATCCAAGCAGTGGTGTGGTGTGTTTATTTCCTGGGTTAGGGTGTGGGGTTTTGGGTAAGATGTTGGTTGAGTTAGTGGGACTGAACATATAGCCAGTGCCCTCTTCATGTTTCAGCCATGGTAGCGTGCACCTGCATTCACAAATTACTTATTATGGAGGTGCTGGTTCGTTTGTTTTTCTTCACGGTCACGCTCCAGTGAGGGAATTAAGGACGGTACGTTGTCCTTGTAGCGGGGATCCAGCAGCGTGGCCACCCAGTAATCAGCACAAGGTAGAATGTGGGCAACTCGGCGGTCGTTGCGGAGACACTGCAGCATGTAATCGCTCATGTGTGCCAGGCTGCCCAGAGGCAACGAAAAGCTGTCCTCTGTGGGAGGTGTATCGTCTGTGTCCTCTGTACCAGTGATGGCCATGAGCTGGTCTGGGTGCCACCCTGCTGTGAACATGGTTCCTCCTCCTCCACCTCCTCCAGAACTGTGACCTGGCTGGACAATTGTGTACCTTGGGGTTGTAGGTGCAGGAACCCACCCTCGGAGGCACTTGGGAATGACTGGCCGGAAACCTTAGGAAATGACCCCTCTTCCTCCTCCTCTTCCTCTTCCTCCTCCTCCTCCTCCTCCTCCTCCTCCTGGGCCACCTCCTCTTCCATCATCGCCCTAAGTGTTTTCTCAAGGAGACATAGAAGTGGTATTGTAACGCTGATAACGGCGTCATCGCCACTGGCCATGTTGGTGGAGAACTCGAAACAGCGCAACAGGGCACACAGGTCTCGCATGGAGGCCCAGTCATTGGTGGTGAAGTGGTGCTGTTCTGTAGTGCGACTGACCCGTGCGTGCTGCAGCTGAAACTCCACTATGGCCTGCTGCTGCTCGCACAGTCTGTCCAGCATGTGCAAGGTGGAGTTCCACCTGGTGGGCACGTCGCATATGAGGCGGTGAGCGGGAAGGCCGAAGTTACGCTGTAGCGCAGACAGGCGAGCAGCAGCAGGATGTGAACGCCGGAAGCGCGAACAGACGGCCCGCACTTTATGCAGCAGCTCTGACATGTCGGGGTAGTTGTGAATGAACTTCTGCACCACCAAATTCAGCACATGCGCCAAGCAAGGGATGTGCGTCAAACCGGCTAGTCCCAGAGCTGCAACGAGATTTCGCCCATTATCGCACACCACCAGGCCGGGCTTGAGGCTGACCGGCACCAACCACTCGTCGGTCTGTTGTTCAAGGCCCGTCCACAGCTCCTGCGCGGTGTGGGGCCTGTCCCCCAAACATATGAGTTTCAGAATGGCCTGCTGACGTTTACCCCGGGCTGTGCTGAAGTTGGTGGTGAAGGTGTTACGCTGACCGGATGAGGAGCCGGTAGAGGATGAGGAAGCGGAGGAGGAAGCAACAGGAGGCAAACTGAAGCGTCCTGCAATACTCGGTGGTGGAAGGACATGCTCTAAACTGCTATCCGCCTCAGGCCCAGCCGCCACTGCATTTACCCAGTGTGCTGTTATGGAGATATAACGGCCCTGACCGCGCTTACTGGTCCACGTATCCGTAGTCAGGTGCACCTTGCCACAGATGGCGTTGCGCAGTGCACACCTGATTTTCTCCCCCACTTGGTTGTGCAGGGAAGGAAAAGTAGTGGCGGCTGGGCACGACGTACTGTGGGACAGCCACCGCCATAAGGCCTTTAACACTCTCCGTCTCCACCAGACGGAATGACAGCATTTCATAGGCCAGTAGTTTAGAAATGCTGGCATTCAGGGCCAGGGATCGCGGGTGGGTAGGGGGTACTTCCTCTTCCTCTCCAGTGTTTGGGAGATGGAGAGCTGAACGCTTCCGTGGGACATTGTGGAGATGCTTGGTGACCCAGGTGGTGGTGTTGCTGGCAGATCCTCTGTTTGCGGGGTGGCAGGTGGCACTGTCACTCCAGAGGAGGATGAAGAGGCCGAGACTGCAGCAGAAGAGGAGGCAGGAGGAGCCAGAGACCTTTCTTGGTTTTTGAGGTGTCTTCTCCACTGCAGCTCGTGCTTTGCACTTAGATGCTGGTCATGCAGGTTGTGCTCAGGTTGAGAAAGTTTATGGTTGGGCATCGGTGCCCTCAATCTCTTCCACTTCTGGGGCAGGACTAGGTGGATGGCCCTGGGAAACCCCGCTAGCAGAGTCATCAAAAAGCAGAGGAGACTGCTGCATGACTTGGGGCTCAGACTGCTTGGCTGATGTGCAAGGGGGTGAGGTGAAAGACTGATGGACATCGGCTGCAGGTGCCAACTGTGGTCTTTCAGCAGGAGACTGGGTGGGAGACAAAGTGAAGGAACTGGAGCCACTGTCAGCAACCCAATCTACTATCGCCTGTACTTGTCAGGCCTCACCATTCGTAGAGCCGCATTAGAACAGAGGATTTTGAGAGATTTAGGCCCCTGTCACCAAGGCACAGCAGGGGTTAATACATGGAAAAAGGGGGTTCATGTCAGCCAGCAATAGAACAGAGGATTCTGAGAGAACGAGGCCCCTGTCACCCAGGCACAGCAGGGGTTAATACACGGCAAAAGGGGGTTCATGTCAGCCAGCAATAGAACAGAGGATTTTGAGAGATTTAGGCCCCTGTCACCCAGGCACAGCAGGGGTTAATACACGGCAAAAGGGGGTTCATGTCACCCACCAATAGAACAGAGGATTTTGAGAAAACGAGGCCCCTGTCACCCAGGCACAGCAGGGGTTAATACACGGCAAAAGGGGGTACATGTCACCCAGCAATAGAACAGAGGATTTTGAGAGAACGAGGCCCCTGTCACCCAGGCACAGCAGGGGTTAATACACGGCAAAAGGGGGTTCATGTCACCCAGCAATAGAACAGAGGATTCTGAGAGATTTAGGTCCCTGTCACCCAGGCACAGCAGGGGTTAATACACGGCAAAAAGGGGGTTCATGTCACCCAGCAATAGAACAGAGGATTTTGAGAGATTTAGGCCCCTGTCACCCAGGCACAGCAGGGGTTAATACACAGCAAAAGGGGGTTCATGTCACCCAGCAATAGAACAGAGGATTTTGATAGATTTAGGCCCCTGTCACCCAGGCACAGCAGGGGTTAATACACGGCAAAAGGGGGTTCATGTCCCCCAGCAATAGAACAGAGGATTTTGAGAGAACGAGGCCCCTGTCACCCAGGCACAGCAGGGTTAATACACGGCAAAAGGGGGTTCATGTCACCCAGCAATAGAACAGAGGATTTTGAGAGAACGAGGCCCCTGTCACCCAGGCACAGCAGGGGTTAATGCACGGCAAAAGGGGTTTCATGTCACCCAGCAATAGAACAGAGGATTTTGAGATATTTAGCCCCCTGTCACCCAGGCACAGCAGGGGTTAATACACGGCAAAAGGGGGTTCATGTCACCCAGCAATAGAACAGAGGATTTTGAGAGAGTTAGGCCCCTGTCACCCAGGCACAGCAGGGGTTAATGCACGGCAAAAGGGGGTTCACGTCACCCAGCAATAGAACAGAGGATTCTGAGAGATTTAGGCCCCTGTCACCCAGGCACAGCAGGGGTTAATGCACGGCAAAAGGGGGTTCATGTCACCCAGCAATAGAACAGAGGATTTTGGGAGATTTAGGCCCCTGTCACCCAGGCACAGCAGGGGTTAATACACGGCAAAAGGGGGTTCATGTCACCCAGCAATAGAACAGAGGATTTTGATAGATTTAGGCCCCTGTCACCCAGGCACAGCAGGGGTTAATACACGGCAAAAGGGGGTTCTTGTCACCCAGCAATAGAACAGAGGATTCTGAGAGATTTAGGCCCCTGTCACCCAGGCACAGCAGGGGTTTAATGCACGGCAAAGGGGGTTCATGTCACCCAGCAATAGAACAGAGGATTTTGGGAGATTTAGGGCCCCTGTCACCCAGGCACAGCAGGGGTTAATACACGGCAAAAGGGGGTTCATGTCACCCAGCAATAGAACAGAGGATTTTGATAGATTTAGGCCCCTGTCACCCAGGCACAGCAGGGGTTAATACACGGCAAAAGGGGGTTCATGTCACCCAGCAATAGAACAGAGGATTTGAGAGATTTAGGCCCCCTGTCACCCAAGGCACAGCAGGGGTTAATACACGGCAAAAGGGGGTTCATGTCACCAGCAATAGAACAGAGGATTTTGAGAGATTTAGGCCCCTGTCACCCAGGCACAGCAGGGGTTAATACACGGCAAAAGGGGGTTCATGTCACCCACCAATAGAACAGAGGATTTGAGGAGAAACGAGGCCCCTGTCACCCAGGCACAGCAGGGGTTAATACACGGCAAAAGGGGGTACATGTCACCCAGCAATAGAACAGAGGATTTTGAGAGAACGAGGCCCCTGTCACCCAGGCACAGCAGGGGTTAATACACGGCAAAAGGGGGTTCATGTCACCCAGCAATAGAACAGAGGATTCTGAGAGATTTAGGTCCCTGTCACCCAGGCACAGCAGGGGTTAATACACGGCAAAAGGGGGTTCATGTCACCCAGCAATAGAACAGAGGATTTGAGAGATTTAGGGCCCCTGTCACCCAGGCACAGCAGGGGTTAATACACGGCAAAAGGGGGTTCATGTCACCCAGCAATAGAACAGAGGATTTGAGAGATTTAGGCCCCTGTCACCCAGGCACAGCAGGGGTTAATACACGGCAAAAGGGGGTTCATGTCACCCAGCAATAGAACAGAGGATTTGAGAGAACGAGGCCCCTGTCACCCAGGCACAGCAGGGGTTAATACACGGCAAAAGGGGGTTCATGTCACCCAGCAATAGAACAGAGGATTTTGAGAGAAGGCCCCTGTCACCCAGGCACAGCAGGGGTTAATACACGGCAAAAGGGGGTTCATGTCACCCAGCAATAGAACAGAGGATTTTGAGAGATTTAGGCCCCTGTCACCCAGGCACAGCAGGGGTTAATACACGGCAAAAGGGGGTTCATGTCACCCAGCAATAGAACAGAGGATTTTGAGAGATTTAGGCCCCTGTCACCCAGGCACAGCAGGGGTTAATACACGGCAAAAGGGGGTTCATGTCACCCAGCAATAGAACAGAGGATTTTGAGAGATTTAGGCCCCTGTCACCCAGGCACAGCAGGGGTAATACACGGCAAAAGGGGGTCATGTCACACAGCAATAGAACAGAGGATTTTGAGAGATTAGGCCCCTGTCACCCAGGCACAGCAGGGTTAATTCACGGCAAAAGGGGGTTCATGTCACCCAGCAATAGAACAGAGATTTCTGAGAGATTTAGGCCCCTGTCACCCAGGCACAGCAGGGCTTAATACACGGCAATAGGGGGTTCATGTCCACCCAGCAATAGAACAGAGGATTAGGAGAGATTTAGGCCCCTGTCACCCAGGCACAGCAGGGGTTAATACACGGCAAAAGGGGGTTCATGTCACCCAGCAATAGAACAGAAGAGATTTTTGAGAGAACTTAGGCCCAGGTCACCAAGGCACAGCCGGGTGATACACGGCAAAAGGGGTTCATTTCCCCCAGCAATAGAACAGAGGATTATGAGAGATCTTAGGCCCATGTCCCAGGCACAGCAGGTTAATACACGGCAAAAGGGGGTTCATGTCACCCAGCAATAGAACAGAGGATTTTGAGGAGATTTAGGGCCCATGTCACCAAGGCACAGCAGGGGTTAATACACGGCAAAAGGGGGTTCATGTCACCCAGCAATAGAACAGAGGATTTTGAGGAGATTAGGCCCCTGTCACCCAGGCACAGCAGGGGTTAATACACGGCAAAAGGGGGTTCATGTCAACCAGCAATAGAATAGAGGATTTTGAGAGATTTAGGCCCCTGTCACCAGGCACAGCAGGGGTTAATACACGGCAAAAGGGGGTTCAGTCACCCAGCAATAGAACAGAGGATTTGAGAGATACGAGGCCCCTGTCACCCAGGCACAGCAGGGGTTAATACACGGCAAAATGGGGTTCATGTCACCCAGCAATAGACCCAGAGGATTTTGGAGAGAAGCGAGGCCCCTGTCACCCAGGCACAGCAGGGGTTAATACACGGCCAAAAGGGGGTTCATGTCACCCAGCAATAGAACAGAGGATTTTGAGAAC